>NC_056727.1:925287927-925462927 GCF_019279795.1 Protopterus annectens | reverse complement strand
CAGTTTTTCCAGGTAACACCTGAAAAAGGGACACTTGGGCCTGCCCAGTAGCTTACCTAGATAACAAATGTCAAAGGTCACTCTTCCAAGATTCCGCATTCACCAAATCCTAATATGGTTTACTTACAGACATTCAATGTAATCTTTGCCTTCTTTTGTGCTGGATGCAATGCAGCATGTTTACCATCTTTATACAGATGCCACAGACTTCAGATTTAAAATGACTGTTATGCAACAGCTGGTGAGCAATTACAGCTGGGAACCCGCCCAGCCATGTGTAATTAATATTCTCATTTTGTGGCTGCTACATCACATAAGGGATGCTAACAACGGACTTCTCTATCAGATAAGGGACAATATGCAATGTCTACTGTAGTCTATGTACATAGCCCCAACCCCCATTGAAAATCCAACCACAGAGTGAAAACTTTTATGTGGAAGATGTGCCCCAGACAATATTGTACACAAGTCTGTATTTATGTGCAGTATAATGTTCAAGTAACAGTAAATTTAATTTTCTTTTGATATACACACAGATGCACAAAGTATCCTAAACCTCTGAAAGGCAGTGATAGTTCTTAGAAATGTACTCACAAAACACATCTATTGCATCTTTTGCCTGCTTTTTAGCAGCATGTGCAGAGCTGATGCATTCCAGGGCAAACTCCACAATCCCTATTGTTCATGATCCTGCACAGAAGACAAGGTATCATGCTCAGATGTGCCCATCTTTTTTATCTGCTATGATGGCACAATTCGATCATCTATCTATTTTATGTCTAAATATGCATAATGAAATGTGTGTAAACAGACAGAACAAGTACTTATAAAAGTTTCTTGCCATATTGTGCTATAACTCAATATAATTAGACACTGCAACATATGACACAGATGAGTGTTGCACAGTGGGCCACATACCTTATCAAGTCAGTAGCCATATGATACATATGGAGCAGATGCACATTGTACAAAGTGTGGGCACAAACTGTATATGCTCGGTTAGCAAGTGCTACTTGCAGTATGCGGAATCAAAGTAATCATTTACTACTAAAAGTGCTTCTTAGCCAATCAGATTTAAGCGACAATATAAACATTCTGACATTAATCACAAGCGTTATAGCATATTGCTTTAATTTCTAAAAGTATGTACCTCCACACATCAGCATAGCATGTATGCTTAAGGTGCAATACAGATGTCCTGTCCTACAGCATACCTGAGGACAATTACCTCCTGTCTGTACTTTCAAATTCAGTTATCATAAGCAGTGAAATACAGTACTGTGTTTTTCCCCAGTTAACCCATTAAGGTCTTTTGGGGTGAGGGATACCTATACTGTCAAAGAAGGGCAAAGATCCTACAGACCCTGTTTCATAGAGCACAATTTTCATTAAAAAATATATCACGTCTATATTACCTATGGAAATTGCAAAAATGTTACCAAATCTGCTCGATCTGGATCATCATGGTTTTGTTGAAAGGAGTCAAACATGTGATGATATTAAAACAATGATGATTGAGGGAATCCGAATATTAAACACATTGTTATTGTTGATTTGCATAGGTTAATAGGCATTTACTAGGCAACTACCACAATGGCCTTTTTAAGCATGCAGAGAAAGCATTTGATGAGGTGTGCTGGGAATTCAAGAGTAAGCAATGATAGTCATTTCTTTCTCAAATAGTACAACAGACTTATTAAAGAGAATGCATGATAGATGAGAGAGAAAAATAGAGATGAGAAATGTTCTTTCAGACGAGGAGTGTGAAAAGAGAACTTCTAAGATGGCTGCACACTGAGCAACAGCTTAATTCTAGCTCTCAGTGTGAAAAACTCAGCAGAGAAAGCCAGTAGACATGTGTTTATAGGTAAATTTCAGTAACTGGCTAGTAAGTGTACTGCCCAGATGCCAAGAAAAAAGAAATGCAGAGGACCTGCAAAAAAAAAAATCAACTATAAAAAGTGAGGAAAAAATACTGACTGGGGAAAGTTCTGCACTTTTCAGCAAAAAGCAATGCAACCTCCAGACATGAATTCCATTAACACCTATAAAGATAGAAGACAACTGCACACAGACCTGGTTAAAATAAACAAAAAACAGTGATGGAGTACAATCAACACAAACAACAAAAGGCTGGAAAAAATGGAGGAAGATTTAAACAAATATTCAGATGAGGTGACAAATCTTCAAAAAATCAGAGGTTGAAATGAAAAGGCTGGCTGAATAGGAGACGGCTCAGGAAGAGGTGTTTCAAAAAATAGTTAGAGGCCAGAGCACATAGGGAAACCCAAAATTTTCAGCTATACCAGAAGGAACAGACTGCATTAATTTTATGCAAGTAAAAATAAGCCACTGAACTGATATTAAACAGCAGGAGTTATTAGTAGAAAGAGCACATCATTTGTATGCTCCAAACCTGGCTATGAGAAAACAAAACAACTTAGACCTTTAATAGTAAAGATGCAATCTTACCGGCAAAAGGGGTTGATTTTGACAAAACTGTGGCAGAAGGACAAAGTACTAAAAGTGGGAGACAGCAGTGTGTTTGTGGAGAATGATTACTCATTGTACACCAGGCAGAAGAAAAGCAAAATGTATTCCACTCTTCAGAGCATGTCGAGATGCAGGTGTGAGATTCAAACTGCTATACCCAGCTGTCTTCAAAGTATTTTCCCCTGGAGGGACAAAATCATTTTTGATGAAGTACATGCTAACAAGGAAATACAAAAGTTTATCCAACAAAAAGTGAGCCGTGAAACAAAGATTCTGCTTCTTGTTCTTCTGGTAATAAAGACCAGAGAGACTGTACCTGTGAAACTTTTTCCAGTGTTTCAACAGAAAATATTAGAGTGAAGGAAGGGAGCACGAGAGCTGATGATCTGAGAGTACGTTGGAAATGAAGCAGTGACAGGATATGGGATATGGACATAAACAGTAATAAAACAAGTAGCTTCATGTGGGATTACAATGCAATAATTGTGTGTGAAAAATATGATAGAACAAGAAAATCTGTATATACTGGACTTTTTCAGAATTTGTTGGACTTGTGGGCGACTCAAATATATGGCCTACTTCAGGTCATTAATATGCAAAAAAGTGCTTTGGGGAGGTGAAGAGGAGGGAGAAAGTTAACAGAGTAAAGAATTTTTTTCTTATTAGCACTATTTTTGTAGCGTATGGTTTTCTTTGCATGCTATAAAGTAAAGTTTTGTCAGTTATTTTTAAGTGTAATGGGGATTGTAAACAGGTGCTGTTTTTTTTCCTCTCTTTCTTTTTCAGTTTTAAGAAATGTAGGCAATACAATGAAAAAAAAAAAGCCCAGTTAAAAGAGCATGACAAAAGAAAAATTAATGTGCTTCTCATTCTTGCATGGGGAAATGACTGGATTAGAGTGATTTAGTAACAAGTTTTAAAGAGTAAGCAAATAAACGAAAAAGAATATTGAATATTAGGGTCTACTTCACCTTATCGCATGTTGAAAATATTGAACGGCAATAATGTCGTAAATGCCGTAAATCGAAAGTGTTGTTGCGGGATCATGGTACAGTGGGGGATGAGAAAATTTGCTCTTTCCTCACTGTAGTGCAATCTCGGAGTTGGTATATATAATTAGCAGGGGGTGTGGGGGCACAGCCCCCACAAGAACAGTTTCAATGTACGGCATTTTCAATGTTTATGCTGTTTGATCTTTCTACAAGATAATATAGACGCGAATATCATCAGGATTTTTTTCCTAGCAAAAATATATATGCTCAGCAGCAATTTTGCAGCTGGTGTTCATATCTTCCATGGAAACAATCTGAGAGAGAGAAATTGGCTGCCTGGTTCTCGTGTCTCCATGGAAACAATCTGATGAAGAGAAACTGGCTACAGGCTGGTGGAACATGAGTGGCTGAAGCAAAAAAAAAAAAAAAAAAAGAAAGAAAGAAAGTGGCTAGTACATAATTTTCTTTAAAAGCTCCCAGCTGGGAGAGCTACAAAGAAAAGACAAAAGCAGTTAGCACTTAGTAGAAGCACAGGCTACCCCATGCATCTTAGCATGCTTAACCTGTCATTTAAGTTAACTCAAGTCTTGAGCATGGCCATCAGTTTTGGAGTTTTACTCCTATTAGGAGGGAAACACTTGAATACTTGAAGATGTACACAGTTTTGTGCGTGTTAGTATTAACGTTAATGTGTTTTAGGGGGTATAGGGGGTGTATTTGAGAGCTTTCAATAAAACAACGTTTTGTAAGATGTGACATAGGCTCAAATGGATATTACGGCTCAAATGGATATTACAAGAAACTGTACAAAAAAGTTCAACCTGTCAAACAGTGTATGCATGCAATATAAAAGCTGGAACTAGACATTTAACAAAAAAGATGTCATACGTAAAAGGTGGGAATAACTTTAATGCAATGATGCTTTCAGTAATGTTTTTAAATGTCAGCCTCATAGATGCATACAAAAAAGAAAAAGTAGTGAACTACATTAAAAATATGGTGCAAATAGCTATGTTACAGGAGACACACTAAGAAAGAACTGAACATGTGAATTTGATAAAGAAAGGTTTTCAGGATGGTTATTCAGAATACCTGGGACAAAGGAAAAGATGAGTATTTATATTAACTGCAAGAGGAGCTCCAATAGTGAGAGAAGAGGATAAAAAAGATAATGAGAGATTTGTAGTGCTAAGTCACTACTGGCAAGGGACAAGATTTACACTAGCATGCATTTTATATTCCACCTAAAATTGCTATAATTGAGCTTAAGAAAATTCTGGGAGAAATAATCAGTTTTCAACAAGTAATACTTATTGGTAGGGACTGGAATGTGATTTGCAACAGTGAAGCTGTGTCTGGAGGTCTCAGAAGCAAAAGTATAACAAAGGGGGCTAGATTTTTGAATACATATATGACAATATTTGGCATGGAAGATGTGAATTTGGTTATAGGAGTGGAGTGCATTTACATAATACTCCCAAAGATACAAAACTTGAGCTAGGCTGGACAGAATTTACTATTTCAAATCATGCAGCAATAATAACTAAAATAAAAACACAGGTTAATGAAATAAAAATGAGAATGGTGCTTTCCCATCTATCTGTTGAAGAGAGGAATTAAGGAATGGGCAATGGAGATTATTCGGGAGCCATTAGGCAGGGCAGATATTTCTTCTGAAAATATAGCTAGCGTGTGGGATAAAATAAAGGTGGAGTTTAAAAATAGGGTAGAAATAAAAGAAAAGGAGCTATGGTTAAGAAGTAACAGGAATTGAGAGGGACTGACAAATGTGAAAATATTGAAGAATGGGGGAATCTCACAGAACAAGAAGAGGATCAACTGCAGAATGAAAAGCAGAAAATAAGGGAATACCTCAATAACATGCACAAGTTTAGAAAGATTGATGTTAAGCAGCTGTTTTTTGATAACAGTACAGCACAAAAACATTTAGCACAACACAAGACAACAGAAAGTAGAAAGGACCGTCACCAAGCGTAGGGAACTATAACAAGGAAGGTAACGAGAGATCCTGTAGAGGTATTGGAAATATTTCAGAAATTCTATGCAAGTCTTATAAAGCAAAGAAATATAGAAATAAAGAAAAGACACAAATGGAAAGGTTTATGGAAGAATTAACTCTGCCAAGGTTAGAGGTAGATGAGGTTCAAGTACTAAAGGTTAGGACAGGAGGAGATGTGATAAAAATTGTGATGTATAAAATTGTGATGTATAACCAATATAGAGGAAAGTCTCCAGGAATACATGGTATTCCTGTGGAAGTTTGGAAGCTAGGAGGGAAAAAAACTGGTAAAGATCTGTAAGGTTTTGTTTAACAGTATTTTAAGAGGAGAAGTACCAACACCCTGGAAGAAAGCAGCATCAGCTGTAATACCTAAAGAGGGCAAAGGTCCATCAGACCCAGCTTTATACAGGCTTATTTCAATACTAAACCATATAGTGTTCATGTTGATAATGGCTAAAAGAATGGCAAAAGTAATGCCAAAATTGACAGATATGGATCAATGTGGTTTTGTGGAGGGGAGACAAACATTTGACAACATTAACAGAACACTGATGATTCAGGAGAAAGCAGAATGTAAGAAAATACCATTGTTTTTGGTTGGTCTTTATGCAGAGAAAGCATTTGACAGCGCAAGTTGGGACTTCATGAGCAGGGCAATGGAAGCATTTGAATTTCCTGAAAAAATTATACGGCAGATTAGGAGTATGTAGGAGGGATCGGAGGCAAAAATTAAAGTGGGTAGGGTCCTCTCTGATACTCTCTGCTTAAGTAGAGAAACTAAGCAGGGGTGTCATCTTTCCCCTTTGTTATTTGCATTACATTTAGAACCACTGGCAAAAAAAATAAAGGACTCAGAAATTCAAGGATATAATTGGTATGGCAGTCAGGAAAACCTGGGTCTATTTGCAGATGATATTTTATACCTGGCAAAACCAGAAAGACATTACACTGTTGTAGAACATTTTGAGAGAGTTTCAAATCTTTTCGGAATATAAAATGAGTGAAGTTAAAACAAAGGCAATAGCAGTAAATTATGTACCCACACACAAATTGGTTCAGCAATATCCGTATTTATGAGGACATGATAAAATGAAGTATTTAGGAGTATGGATTAAAAATGACTATGCTGATGTGGCAGCTAAGGATATGTGGGAAAAGACTAAAAAAAGAAATATAGAAACTGAGAAAAATGGAAACTTTGTTGTAGTGATATGGATAGTAAGATACAAGAAGTCAAAATGTTTGTAGCCCTTTTATATAGTGTTATACACAGGTCAGGCAAATTATTTTATTAACCAAAGGAGAAGTGACGGATAGCAATTAATAAAGAGCTGAAGGGCTTTATCTGGGAGGAGAAGATGGCAAGAGTCAAGTGGGATAAGAGGATTCTTCCAGGAGAACAGGGTGAATTGGGATTACCAAATTTGAAGGGGTATTTCAGAGCTACACAGTTAAGGCTCCTATACATATCATAAGCAGAAAACTATTATTCAAAGTGGAAAGGGGAGATGTTGAAATAGGGGGAAACTCCAGCAATAAGGACAGACTGGGAATTTGGATGCAAGCCTTTAAGGAGAACAACAATAATCATACAAAATATCATATCCATAAAGCAGCAGAAAGTACTCTAAGAACTAAGACAACACGAGAATAGTGAAAGGAGATTCTGCTGATAGGGATGACTGCAATTAGGGATACAGACAAAAGGTGGTGATGGAATTTATTGGAGAAAACTGGCAAAGGAACCAATGTATTGGGAACAAATAACTAGAGGGGGAAATTTAACAGAATGGGAAGAGCCCAAGACTTTATTTAGACTGCAGGTTAGAGATTACTCTGATATCAATGCTTGATAGGAAGGCATAGGCAAATAGAAAGGAACAGAGGAGGTCCTAAATGAAAGACCAGCACTGGTAGAGTTTTTAGTAGAATCTAGAAAAGCTGCTGCCATTAAAAAAAGGAAGAATTAGTAGAGCATATAAAATATTGCATAATAACTAAGAATCAGAGGAGGTCAGAAAAGATTGAGATGAGAAACTAAATAAGCAATTCACAAAGAAGGAACTGGAGGGATGGATGCATGTCTCCCAAATATGCAACAAAATCTATAAGATTTAGGATTTTTGCTTGGAAATGTTTACATAGATATTTTTATACTGCAAGTAGACTCAAGGTAATGTTTTCTCGGGTAGACAATAAATGTTGGAGGTGTGACAGGAAAGAAAGGGGCACTTGGGAACATTTTCTGGGGGTGCAGTGGGTTGGCGGACTGTAAGGATTCCCTGTGGGATGCACTGTCAAGAGATGCTGTGGTTGGCATATTAGTGTGAGGAGGAAGAGGATTTTTCTGAGCAATGATAAAGAATCAGAATTGCTTAGATATGGTAAGGCCTTGCTGTGTCCAATTATGGTGGCTGCAAAAAAAGCAATCAGAAAATGGAAATCAAACTTTAAACCAACTATATGTGTAGTAGTAGATATAGTAACAAAGAAAACAACTGGAATAGAGATCTTTAGAAAAGGGTAAGAGCAAACTATGTAGGAAAACATGGGAACTGTAGGAACAATAAATATAGGGAAGGCATGAAGTTTAAAGGAAGGAAGGACTTAAATGTTTGACTGAGAATGACTGGGTAGATAAAGGATGTATAATGTTTGCATCTGGGAGTGTATCAGTATGGTTTGTGATGTAAACTGCTTGCAACTAGGAATGTGTCAGTGTGGTTCACTTTCATTTATATAAATGTATGATTGCTTATGTTGCAAGTGATGGTTTAATAAAGATGTTTATTGTTTTAAAAAACAAGTGATGGTTTAATAAAGATGTTTTTTGTTTTAAAAAAGGGAGCAGGAATTGAATAATTTACGTAATGTTGCTTAGGTTATATGACATATAGCAATATATGTGAAGAATGTATGTCACTGTTAAAGTTAATACAATTTGATTACTTTTGTATAAATGTAAATTTGTCCATGTCACAACTGATGATTCAATAAAGGTGTTTAAATGAGTTTGAAAAGAGGGACCAGGCAGAATGCCTTCTTCCCAGTCTCTTGTTTTCCACATATTTGGAGCCTTTAGTCAAGATACGGGAATCAAATTGAGTGATACAACAGTGTAATTTTGATTGTGAAGGATATAACACACTTGATAAATCCCACATATAACATTACAGTGAAGTGAGATTTTAAGACAGTTTCAAGTAGTTTTAGAGTACAAAATAAATGAAGGCAAAACAAAGGCTAAAGCAGTAAATTATGTACCTGCACGTGAATTAGTTCAATACATATACAGGGACATGAAAAGATTAGATATTTAGATAGATGCATTAGAGAGGGCTCTGTTGTGGCAGTCAAAGATGTGGGAACAGATCAAGCAGAAGGTTAAAAGATACATACTGGAAACTAAACAGTCATTGACAGTAAGACACAGACACACACAGACACACACACAGACAGACACACACAGACACACACACAGACACACACACAGACACACACACAGACACACACACAGACACACACACAGACACACACACAGACACACACACAGACACACACACAGACACACACACAGACACACACACAGACACACACACAGACACACACACAGACACACACACAGACACACACACAGACACACACACAGACACACACACAGACACACACACAGACACACACACAGACACACACAGACACACACACAGACACACACAGACACACACACAGACACACACACAAAGGGTATGAAGGTCACAGACAAATCCCTCAGTAGAAGCTGCAAGAAAAATCCCACACAGACACATAAAGGGTATGAAGGTCACAGACAAATCCCTCAGTAGAAGCTGCAAGAAAAATCCAGTCAAGCTAGAGCTTTCACTGTGTGATACCAGAAGATAGGGTGGGACAAGTGGGGCAATGGGCCCGGGCGTAAAGTGTTGGGTGGGTGCGACCTAACATTGATCAGTCTTTACTACAATACTGGTACTGCACTTGCAGTCAAACCCGAGCACTGCAGAGCTTCGTGTATGGTCTAAACTATAGCAACTGCTTGCTAAATTTAAAGCAAGCAGTTTGCTACAGTTTAAAAGAATATATTATACATTTTTTTTTTCTTTAATAAACTGTGGCGGGGGAAGGAGGATTACGCAGGGCAGAGAAATGGGACATGAATGGCTGGGTAAGTTGCACAAGTCAAGCATCTGGCCATCTTCACTGGTGTGCCACTAGAAGGAACAGGACTGAAAGAGCTTATTGGTGGAGGGATGGATCTTAAAAAAAAAGAAAAAAAAAAAAAAAGAAAAAACAACATAGCACTGCATTAAGCCTACTTAATACAGTGAAAAGATTTGAACAGCTGAGGGTGTGTGGTGCTGGTTTGTGATACCGGCACAAAGCGCAAATGGAACCAGCTACTCCTCTGGGTGATTAATGGAGGCTCATGGTATATATGCAAATGACCTTTCAGAGGACAAAGTATTTCAGCTACATGGCTTCTGAATGTCCATGAAATACTCTTTACATTCAGGTGAATAAAGCTAAACCCCACTAGCTGTGGGTATGCATGTTTCAGCTTTTTTATTAACCTCAGCACAGCTTAAGTGGACAGTTTAACTATATTTTAAAAACACAGGGTCTGTATACTAGCTGATGCCCATAAAAACTAAGGTGTCTAAAATATCCCAACCGTTTATACATATTGTGATGATTGGGTGAAGGCTGCCAGCTTAGCCATATAGAATTATTCTGTCATCTGTAAATATTAATGTAAACCACAGGCTTGTCTTAAATGGTAAAAATAGTGTTACATGTGGAACTGAAAAAAATGTAACAGTGCACTCTAACATCAAAGGTTCACAACATGCTTTACTTGGTCAGTAAACTCGGAACCAGTAAGTCTAGAGTGAGGCATCCTGCCTATTGTTTTAAGGCCAGAGTTAATGGTCAAAATTTGCATGCATAAATGTCCTTTATTGCTCTGGTTTCTGCCCAGAGTGAAGAATGTAAATTTAGTTTCTGTTACCCTGGGAACCCAGGGAAGTGTGAAGAATGATGTAATGTGAACCAGGAATGTGATGTTAAAAACAGAGAGAATCAGAGAACATTAAGCATTTTTGTCTTTACCATCCAACTCACCAGCAATGTCTTGCTCTATATGCAAGTTTCTTAGACTTGTGTTTTCTCTTAGAAATAGCTAAAAAATTTCTAAGTGTTTTTCTGTGATGTCAGAACTGTACTACCGAATTATTTTAAGTATTTCTTGGTGATCTCTGAACTCTTGACTAGCACTGTGTAGTAAAAAGTATTGTCTCGTGTTTTGACAATTTGTTATTAAATATTTTTAAACACTTTCAACTGTGGCTGTTTTTGTAGAGATAATTTTAACTCTTTAGAGTACTTGCATGGCTTTGGTAAAATTGCAAAAAGCCACTCCAATAGCTTTAGCCCTGGGCTATACTACCAATTGGATAATAATATTGCACAGTAATAATTGAACACCCTTTTAAGGGCCTCTGAGTAGCAAAGTACCAGCCCCAGACTTACTGTGATCTCTGTGTGCTCTTAAGGGAAATAGTACTTTAGTGTGTGTATTTTTTATCCTTCCTCCTATATGATACGCCCCTCACTGGGTGTTAGTGATCAGGACTGAGGCTCCTTGATTGCTGGGCCAGGGCAATATATATATATATATATATATATATATATATATATATATATATATATATATATATATATATATATATATATATATATATATATATATATATATATATATATATATACATATATATATATATGCACACACACACAGACACACACACTAACACACACATATATATATATATATATATATATATATATATATATATATATATATACATATATATATATATATATATATATATATACGTATATGTATATATACATATATATACATATACATATACATACACACACACACACACACATATACACACAAACACATATACACATATACATACATACATAATTATACACAAACACAGTGTATAATGAATAATCACCTGTGAGTTTGATCAAAACATAAATAAGCTTATTGGTAACTACCATTAATTACCAATAAAATAAAAATAAAATTAATCATAAATCTAAACCAATACCTTACATATGCGATTACCAAAAGTAAAACAAAAAACAGCTTGTGTGTGTGTGTGTGTGTGTGTGTGTGTGGGGGGGGGGGGTGATAGGCACTCACATCCCTGGAAATTAAATCTAGTAACTCCACGGTCACACAAACTTGAAGAAAGGGCAAACTCGCTTGAATATTTTAACAGTTGATCTAATGAACTTAGACCATAACATAGTTCCACCAACTGTCCCACTGACAAAAACACAGCACTTCAGCACATGATGAAATGCATACAATGGCAAATCACATAACATCCATGTCTGTGTGTATAAATAAAAACGTTACACAACAGGTATAAAAATCTAATGGAGAAGACTAAAAAGGCTAGGAGAGAAGCCTAAAATGACTAATTACAGAACAGCAATGAAGAAATTTGTAAAGCCTTTAGATATGCCACAAATTCCTGAACATTTTAGATATTTGCATGGAAATGTCTAGATAGGTACTTTTTTATGCTACTATTAGACTTCAGATTTTTTTCCCAGAAATCAGATCGGAAATGTGAAATGAATGAGAGAGAAATTTCAGAACACATTTCATTGAAATGTGTGAAGTTAAGAGTTCAAGGACTCTGTAAACAATGTTCTGGCAATTGTTGGGGGAATGTCTTACATTAAATAAGGAGATGATGCTACAAAGTTGTTGTAAAGGTTTAGAACTGTTGATACATGGTAAGGCCTTATATGTAATAGAATTAGAAGCCAAAAAAAGCAATTACACAAAAATGAAAAAGACTAAACCAACTCTAAATGAAGTACTGAATACTGTAAAGGAAATAAGATGCCCGGATATAGTATCACTAAAATATGAAGGAAGTAATTTTCATAAGAATGAATTGTGCACTTGGGAACATATAATAATGCTCAAATAAATAACTAAAATACATAGGTTAGTAGAAAAACAAGAGTATATGAATTATTTTCTAATGCATAAGAATAAAAAGACAACTATGATGGAAATTTGGCAATGTGATGAATAAAGTTACACACACACACACACACACACACACACACACACACACACACACACACACACACACACAATAAAACTGTGAGGCCAAATGTTTGCATTTGCTAATAAAGTAGAAAACAGTAGTAAGACAGAAGCAGAATTCCTTAACGCTATACATCTGCAATGAAAAAGCATGGATTCTTCAGGAAGCTAGCTGACATGGTAACATGCCAGCTGTTACTATGCCATTATTTCAGATGTAACATGCCAGCTGTTATGCCATTATTTCAGATGTACAGGGCACTCTTCCAGCTTGAACAGAAGAGTTTAGGCAGGACAGCAGCATAGTCCATGCATCAGGTTACTGTGGGCTCATTTGTATTTGAAACAAATTTCTTGGATAAGAGCTAGGTTTAAGTAAATGGTCTTTAGTGAATGGGGCTTCATCCAAAATTATATGCATCCCTGAAAATAGAGTTGTGTAAGCGCTTATCATGAAAGTAGATGTTCTGATGTATGCGGCGCAGTGGTGCAGCGGTTAACGTCGTCTCCTCACAGCAAGAGGTTCTCTGGTTCGATTCTCGGCTGGGGTGCCTTCTGTGTGGCGTTTGCATGTTCTCCCTGTGTTCGCGTGGGTTTCCTCCAGGTACTCCTGTTTCCTCCCACATTCCAAAGACATGCATCTGGAGCATTTCTCCCCGGGCCTCCGATGAAAACAGGCTCTGTGGAACCTAGTCGGACATTCCTGGTCAACAAATGTTAAATAAAAAAAATAAAAAAAAAATAATATAATTTTTGCAGTTGAATAGATCACTTTTGCAGTGTTGCTGGCACGTGGAATACATCCTGCCTAGGATACTGCACATCTGACTTTTTTTTTACAAATGGATGTACTGCATGAGCACCTAAGCAACTTATGACATATGCACAAGATTAAATATTTTTACACAAGGAACATATGGGCATGAAGCACATTAGAGCTTTCTTGCCCCAGGAGAAATATTTTTTTCTGACACTAAAACTTCAGGGGAAAGACGACACTGATGGTTACACAGTGGGATAGGTAAGGGAGAGATCTATCTCTGCAAAAATAAAAAATAAAAAAACTACATAAAAGAAGCTTGGGGTAAATGAGCATGGATGCATATACTGCAACAGTGACTTATTCATACATCAACTTTTATGGTTAAGTTCTTACCTGCCTGCATTGTGTCCTTCATTTAATCACTAGTGCAAGTATTATTGACAAGTGGGAAGATTCCCAAACCTTTTAATGGCAGGGTAGAGATTTCAGGTATAGAAATAGTGTCCAAAATCCATTGCAGAATGATTTGGTCAAATCAGCTCTAGCTAGTGATAAGGCATTAATCTTGCAATATTTAGTAAAGATGTGAAATGATGAGCAAGTGATTGGTTTTAGAATGAGCCTATAATCCAAACCCTTAAAATGACTCCAGACAATGCAACAGCTACAGTAGAATGAGATTTGAGTTGACCTTGGAGGGATTTTCCATGGAAAGAGCAACAAAAAGTGATATGACAAATCCTTCTAGAGATGTTCTGGTTAGAAACTGGAAAGACCATCTTTTTTCCTTTAAAAAAAAAAAATTGTCAAGATCTCTGGACATACTTTGGTTTTGTCCAAATAGAACCTTAGTTACCTATGAGCATCCAGTAAATACAGTATTCTTCACCCCCTCCCGTTTAGAGGATGAAGAAACATATAGGCAGATGAATAGACTGACATATAGACATTTCAGAGACTAAAGTAGCCTTAGGACTAAATCCTTCGTTACACTTAACTGTTCTTATGAAAAGCCAAAAGGGTAGAGATCACATAACAGCTTGTAACCCTGACAGCTTTTGATGTCAATGCTAAAAATTGTAATGTCTACCAAGTACAGAACTTTAAAGATGAGGTAGAGTCTAGTTCAAACAGTAGAAGGGTTAGTTTTTCCAGAACATAATTCAGGTCCCAGAGGAGATTATGTTTTTCAGAGACATGAAGGCCTGACATGAAGGCATAAATTTTAGGAACTGTCTAATCTCATAACATAAAGAACTACGATGATTCAAAGACAAGTAGGCAGGCAGAAATGGCAGCTGATAGGAGGTGTATGCTAAGCCAAACCTGAGTTAAGCAGCTCATACAAATGTTTTGAGGATGAATCCACACAATGATCTACACCTTAAGTCAGCCACTGTAGCTAGATAGCACGTGCACAAAAGTTAATGAGCACATGCTAGATCAGTGCCATTTTGTATAGTCAGCCAGAGTGAATGCAGGAATGAATGGGATGCACATGCAAGGGTGCTTGAAGTAACAAGTCAGTTAGCTTAAATGTATGTTCCAGCTACAGCTCCTGATGTGCAGCCTTAGGTCAACTGGTGCCCTAGGCAAAAAGGCTCCACGGCACCCCCCACACCATCAAGTGCCCCCATCCTGGTCTACCTACACCAAATAAATACCAGAAAAGTGCCCCGGCTAGAGCGGCACCCTAGGCAGTCGCCTAGGTGGCCTATGCCCAAGGCCGGCTAGGTATGTACAATAAACAACTTGAACCCATCACAGTGCTTCAGCATCTCATTTAAATGCACGAGACAAGCGACAGTGTCAGAATGGGATCCGAGGCTGCTTCAACTCACAAACCATGAGGTATGAAGTTAGAGGGGAGGAATATACAGGAGCGAACTAGCAAACAGGTCAGAGGTTATTGAAAGGTATTTAAAATGTTTTTTCAGTTACTGAATGTTTGGCAAAGCATTCAAAATATTCGAATTACCAAGATAAACAAAATGTCAGAAATTGTGACATATTGATAAAAGTATTCAAAATAAATACAAAAAAATGTTCAAAATAATTTTGTAAATGTTAAAATGTATGAAAAGGCTAAAACGACCGCATTCTTTACGGTATATTATTTTTTCACATGAACTAACATTTCGAAGTGTCTAGAGTGTTTGCAGTGTTAAAGTGAAGACTTTTCAGTGAGATTGTTGTGCAGTTGAGCATAATTACAAGTACCTGGTCTATGCTTATATTTAAAGGTATTTTGTTATTATGGCAGAGGGATTTCATTGACCTGGACCGCTGGTGTTTGATAATATTGTTGAGAATTGGTGAGTGTTTGAGCAAGAATAAGATATTTTCATACAGACTGCATTTTCTAATAAAAATGCACTTACAAAGGCAAAGGCATTCATATTTCTTAATTTAGCTGGTTCAGAAGAAATTGAGAGGGAATGTTCATTTGTGTATGCACCTGCTGTGTATTGCAGGGGAGGGGGAGAACCACCATATTGTGATACAGGCTGAAATGCAGGAAGACCCCCGAGTGCTTAAAATGTAAGTTTAGAGAAATGTACAACCCTCAAATGAATATTACAATGGAAAGGCACATTTTACACAAGAAATCAAAAGCCTGGTGAAACTTTAACACCATATATTACTGACTTGAGAAAATAAAAATGTGCAGAGCTGGTGATCTGAGAGATGAGTTGATAAAGATAGGCTTGTGTGTGTTGTTAATGATGCGGTGAGAAAGACTTTGCTTTGAGACAGTGACTTAACGTTAAGCAAAGCCATTGAGATTTGTCAAATATATGAGCTTACAGAAAAGCATACGAACATGCTTACAAATGAGAAAAACACGTATGCAGTATTTGCCGGTGCAAGTGTTGACAGTGTACACCATAAAACTAAGATGAAAAAGAAATACAAACTGAGAGGTAGTGCCACATCTATCCTTAACTACAAGCCGAATTGCACCGCAGCAAACAACCACATTGCTAACTGTCGTAATTGTGGAGGCAACCACAAACCTAAATAACAGAAGTGCTTAGCTTTTGGTCAGCAGGGTCATACATGTAAAAAGTGGAATCATTTCAAAAGGCTTTGCAAGTCTAAAAAGTATCACTTTTTTATTAAGAGACAGCATCCAAAGAAGCAGGTAGATCAGATAGAAAGTTTGCTCATGGCTCTCTATGTTGATGGTGTCTTTGTGATTAATGAAAGAGCTAACACAGTAGATTATCAGTTCCCAGCAAAGAGTGAAATATTTTGTACTGTTCAGATTAATGGGAAATCTGTAGAGCTTAAAATAGATACTGGATCCAAGTGCAATGTTTTATTAGCACAAATAACTGCCAAAGAAAAAGCTGGTGAGAAACTTGATTCAGCAAATTGTGCAAAACTAGTTGCTTATGGTGATGAAGAAAGTCAAACTGTTGGCAAAATAGTTCTCACATGCCATTCTGCTGGAACTGCTATGACTTGTAGTTTTACATAATGAAAAGACACATACGGTCATTGCTAGGCCTCAAAGACAGTTTGAGAATGGGACAGGTTTCATTTAATAAAAGAAGAGTATGAGTTTGAATATTTTTAGTGAATATGCTGATGTTTTTACAAAACAAGCTTGGCAAACTTCCAGTTACATATTCCATGAAGTTAAACCATAAGCCCAGCAAGGAAGGTTCCTGCAGCAATGGAGAGCTTGACAGAATGGTGAATTTAGGTGCAATAACCCCAGTAAAAGAGCTGACTGGGTATCCTCTATGGTCACAGCTCATAAGAAAAGCTCAGATGATACTTGAATACGTATTGATATGAGAGATTTAAACAAAAGCACATAAACATCCTTATCATCCAATCTGCACAGTAGAAGTAGCTGCTCTCATGCAAAATGCCACTGTTTTTCCAGTCTTAGATGCAAAAAGCACTTTGGCAAATTTTGCAGGATCACAAATCTAATTGTTAACCACATTCAGTGCACCATTTGGTAGATACAAATTTTTGAGAATACCATTTGGAATAAATTCTACCAGTGAAGTACTTCAACATGCGACAGAACAATTTTTTTCACATTATCCATGTGCTGTCATAGTAGATGACATTATTGTAGGGGTAATGGTGAAATTGAACATGACAGAAACCTCAAGAAAGTTCTAGACCATGCTTTTGAAGTAAATCTTAAACTTGAATCCTCAGAAAGGTAAATTCAAAAAAAATTACTTATGTGGGTCATTTGTTTACCAGTTCTGGCTTACAACCAGATCTGTCTAAGCAAGCAGAAATTCTTGAGATGCCAGTTCCAGAGAACGTCACATCTTTAATTCTTGGTATGGTCAACTATTTAGGAAAGTTCACCCCAGACCTGAGTCAGCTTTTAGCACTGCTACTCGAGTTGACATGCAAAAATGTAAACTGGTCCTGGTTGGAAGGAAAGCAAAAAGCATTTGACATTCTGAAACAGAAAAATTCCCAGTCCACTCACACTGAGATGCTATGATGTTCACAAACCTGTAACTCTTTCATGTAATGCTTCAAAGTATGATATTGGTGCAGCAGGTCTTCAAGAGGGCATACTAGTAGCCTACGCATCCATATATTTAATCCAAACTCAAATGCAGTATCTACAAATTGAAAAAGAGCTTTTGGCAGTAGGGTTCGCATGTTCAAAGTTCAGGGATTATATTTGTGGCAAACGTGTTCAAATTGAGACTGATCACCAACCTCTAGTGACAATTCTGAAAAAAAACAATACATACAAGCCCCAGCACACATTCAACAAATGATGTTAAAATGCCAAAAGAACAATTTCAATATTGTCTATGAATGAACAAAGACGAACAACAAATACAAAAAGCAAATTTCTATACCTTGCTGACGCTTTGTCAGCAGCACCCAGACAAACGGAACAGCATGATGAGAAAGCAGACTTTGAAGTCATGGAAGTCAAACATTTTTCCTCATCACACCTTGATTGACTCAGAAAATTCTCCAGAAGCTGAAACATTTCATCATTCAAGGATGGCCAGCACAACAAACTAACTAGTTTACCACTTGACATACAGAAGTATTTTCCTTACAGAGAAGAGCTCATGATGGAAGATAGAATCATCATGAAAAGGTCCTAAAGTGATAACAGGAATATATCAAACTTTTGCATTGTGATCACCTGCTTACGGATTCAACCAAAAGAAAGGCAAAAGACAAAGCATTTTGGCCTTCTATGTCAAAAGATATAGAGAAGGAAACTCTAGCATGTTCCATTTGCAACTGTACTAAATCGCACCATCATAAAGAACCACATCAGCTAAACCAGATTCCTAAACTACCACAGGTGACAGCTGCTGAAGATATTTTCGAATGGAATGGTCAGCATTACTTAGTGTTAGTAGACTCTTATTCAGACTGGTTTAAAATTAACCTTCTTCCTAATTTAATGTCCAGCACTGTCATTATGAAATTGAAGAGAAACATTTTTCTGTTCATGGTAGTCCACACAAAGTCATTTCTGACAATGGTGCACAATTTACAAGTCAGCAGTTCAAGAATTTTGCTGAGTCTTGGGACTTTGCCCATGTTACTAGTCCTGAGTATCCACGGTCCAATGGATTGGCAGAGCATGAAGTTCAAAGGGTGAAGTGTTTGTTGGAGAAATCGAAGAGAGATGGTACCGATGCTTTTCATAAGCAACTTAATCTCAGAAACATTCCTCAAGATAACTTGCTTGGCTCACCTGCTCAGAGATTAATGTCCAGACAGACTAGAACAACTCTTCTGACCAGTAAATAATTATTGATTCCAAATGTAAAGAACAGAATGGTCAGGACTCAACTTTGGAAAAAAACACCAGTCACAAAATTTGTACTATTTTAAATCCAGCAAACCTCTTAGACCATTAAGATGAGGTGAGATCATGAGGATGCAGACATCTAAAAAGAATATGACCGAGTGGGAACGGTCAAAGATATTTGTGAAGAGCCTAGATCTTACAACATGAAATCTGATGGAATGGATTTTAGAAGGAATCAAAGACATATTGCCAGTCTTTGAACCAATGACGCAGCAGGTTGCCAGCGCCAGAGACCATTTCTCAGAGCGACTCTACACTTGTTCAAAATTCCAGAGGACAGTGTACTTTCTTCAAGTAATCCTGATTTCATCCCCAAAGATACAATTGTGAGAGACTCCCCAGAGACTATTCCCATTGTTAAACCCAGTCAAAGTTTTTGTGTGATCAAATTCGGTAGAATTTCCAGATCCATTTCAAAATACTCAGCGGCTTGGATTTGAATTCATTTGCTGTTAAATGTTGATGTGATGTCTAGCTTACAAAATATTTTGTTCTATTGCATTGCATGTCAAACAAATCAAAGAGGAAGGATGTAGATCATTGTGTGTTGTATCCAATCAGCACGTGCATATAAATTAATGAGCACATGCCAGATCAGTGCCATTTTGTATAGTCAGAGTGAATGCAGGCATGCATGGAGATGTATACGACAGTGAGTTTGAAGTAATGAATCAGTTAGCTTAAATGCATGTTCTAAGCTATAGCTCCTGATGTGTTTATGTACAATAAACAACTTGAACCCATCACAGTGCTTCAGAGTCTCATTTAAATGCATTGAGTGACAATAGGGATGCACAACTGATAAAGGGTTTTATTTTGAGGCACCAGACTGGAAAAAAAAAAAAAACTTTTCCATTTAGAAATTTAAGATTTCCATGTAGCAGGCTCATTACTACATCTAACATGTCTTCAGAGTAAGTGTCTGAAGGAAATAAGCATCCAAATGGTCAGATTCAGAGTTTGCAAGTTTGGATGAATGAAAACCCTTTTGCTGTGACAGCAGGTCCATTCTGTATGGTAATGTGTGGCAACTGTCCTTGGGTAGGTAACAAAAAGGGGAGAACCAATGTTGTCTGGGCCAGGAGGGAGCCACCAGCATTTCATTTTTGGAATATCTGGACTGTCTCTTGGAATCCTCAGAAGGCCCCTTTGGATAACAGGAAAGTGGGGAGGCATAAGAACACTCCACTGATACTGAAATGTCATCTGTTTTTCATGTTTTCCTGCAAAGAACTCTGCAACAGAACAGCCTGAATGGTCTGTTCTGAGTGAAGTGTTAAAATAAATAAATACATTCTGTGGAGTTCCCCACCGATGGACAATTTGAAGATCTCTCTGTTCAGCATCCATTTGTGTCTGCCAAAGCAAGACTCAGACCATCTGCAGATATGGTAAGACTTTGTTCCCCTTTTTTGACAAAGATAATGAGTCTGAAGGCTAAAGAGCAGGCCATTCATCACCATTGTGGGTGGAGACGGGGTGTTTTGTACCTGTCCTGCTTGGATAAGACGTCTAATATGATTTCTGCTTTATTATTAGATGTTACTATGGCATGCTAGCATTTGTATGCACCAATTTGTTTTTAATATAATAGTATGTATGATTTATTTTCATAGCTGCACCTTGTTCACTAATGTTATTCATGTAATTGTGTTGTGTGTACACAGCTCATACTAGTGTCTAATTATTTCTATATAATTGTGCTGTTACTGGTGGATAGAATCACATTAGAGAACCACGACAGATTGCTGTTCGCTATATTTTTATCTGTAACTGCATAACTGTTTGGGGTTTCTTTTCTAATGTTCTTCCAATTGGCTCAGTATCTGCATATACTAAGTAGTTGGTGCATGGTATTGTCCTGCATGCGGTAGCTATTTGCTCAGTGTGTTTTTTATAATCTTTATAATATATTTTTACCATCTCAAAAGTACTTACTCCTCTCTGTACTCTTCTTTTCTAGACCTAACATCACTCTTAAGTATTCAACTGCGGTACCAACTTTAACATTCTTGTAAGAAAAGCGCAGTCCGGGTCTGAACTGTCTGCAAACAGCTACAGTTAACTTTGAGTGTGTGTCTACCTGTTTGAGCCAATATTCATTTTCCCCTGGAGAGCACTCTGCTTTGGTTGTAAGCAGCTCCCCCACCACACACACACACACACACACACACACCTTCCACTTTCTCTTATTCCCTTCTGTTAGGAAATAGTATCCATAACTGATCGATACTGTGTGTTTGTAAATTTAAACTATGACCACAGTAGCCTACCGATACAAGGTTATCCTGTTTTTCCACCTGAGAAATTAAGAAATGACTTACAGTTTCAGAGCAGTCCTTGGTCAATTGTGATTGTTTCTTAACACATACTTGTCTTTGCTTTGTGATTTTTTCCAGCCCCTCACACCAGCAAGTAACAGGGACTCTACCCGCTTCGCTCCCCACCCTGCCCCCTTTTCCCTCCCGCCCCCGGTGGTCCCACCTTTATTGCACTCAAACCCCTCCCATCTTTCTAATAGCCAACCACAGCACTAACCCAACACTGCCTCCTCCATATTCCCACTACTATCACACCTCCTCAACTAACATGTACAAGCATACCTTTCCTATGCTCACTGCAGGCACTCTCCTTGCATATCTTACATCCTACCAAAGCTCCATCATTCCCCCACTCAACCACTACCACAGTACTACTACTCACACCACCACTCGTGTCTCACCCACACTCACCTCCCCTCCCACTAGCTCAAGAACCATCCCTATGCACCCCCCACATATTCTACCAACTATATTACTCAAACATCAAGCATCCCTACAACTTAACATAGTAACCCTCCCACCATACCTGTTACCCACAGAGCACAATCAAAGTTTCCCTTATAAACAAACACATTCAAAAACTGAGAAACCTAATAATCTCATGCTTATCAAAACTAGCCCTAAGTGGAGACATCCACCCCAACCCTGGCCCAACCATCTCCAACCCCAATCTTCATAATCAGACTAGAAACCACAACTTCTCCCATATTATAGCCAATAGAAAGCCAAGTGACTTCCTTCTACTATGCCTATATATTAGAAGTATATCCAACAAAGTCCATGAACTCCATGCCACCATAGACTTGTACTCGCCAGATATAGTCATCCTGACAGAAACCTGGCTAAAACCTCACATTACCAGTGAGCAAATACTCCCTACAGGTTACGGCATACTAAGAGTAGACCGGCTAAACAAAAAAGGAGGTGGTGTAGCTATAATATTTAAACAGCATCTAAACATCCAGATCTTAAAATCATCAGCTCCACAAATAGGCAATGAAGAAATAATATATACTAACCTCAAAATTAATCAAAACAAAACCATCAACATAATTGGATGCTACTTCCCACTTGGCCAAAACATCCCTCCCCTAGAAAACCTCCTCAGCTGGTCTACCCACCATCTCCCCCAAGAAACTATCATCTTAGGTGATTTGAATATTGACTGGCAATCCTGTTCTGGCAACAATCCAACCCATCATGTACACCTTCATTGCTTCACTCAACTAGTCCAGTCACCAACCAGGATAAATAAAAACTCCACCAAGCACACTACCCTGGATTGGATACTAGTCAGTAAGAGCCCCCAGTCATATATAACAGGCTGCTTATCAGATAGCCTCAGTGATCACTCCCCAACATTCCTACTCAAAAAATACCTACACCAAGCTAAACCTGTCATCTACCATCAAATACCCACTCACATTCATCTCATCCCTCAAAGAATGTAACTGGCATCCTCTAAAGTACCTCAGTCTAGATGATGCAGTTGAATTTTTTAATACTACCTTCCTGAACATCCTTAATTACCATGCCCCCATAAGATTCTCCAGAACTAAAGCACAACCCTCCACATGGCTACAGAAAACCACTAAGTCAGAAATAAAAAACAGGGATAAAGCCTGGGAGCACTGGCGCAAAACCAAAACCCCCTCAGCTAGACAGAAATTCCTAGAATTACGCAATAGAGTCAAAAAGCTAATAAAATAGGACAAATCCCAATACTACCAGTCTGCCCTAGTCTCCTCACAACACAGCTCCAAACAATTCTGGTCCTCCATAAACTCCATCCTCCACCCAGGTAAAGTCAGTACCCCTCCTCCTAATATCCCTCACTCCTCAGAAAATATTGTTACCTCATTCAACACACACTTCACCCAAACCATACTATCACTAGCTAAACAACACAAACCCCCCTCCCCTCCAACCCACACCTTCAACTAGTAATCTCCCCACTGCCTTCTCTTTTTCTCCTGTACCTACCTCCAACATAAAAAAACTCTTAACTAAACTTAAGCCCACCAAATTAGCAGCAGACAGCCTCCCAAGTGAATACCTACAAATCGCAGCTGATGCTCTGGCCTACCCAGTATCTATCTTGATTAACCGATCTCTGTCAGAAAGTTACGTTCCCACACTGTGGAAAGTATCACATACAATTCCCCTCCACAAAGGCGGACCCTCCACAGAACTAACCAATTACCGCCCCATAGCTATTCTCTCTCCACTCTCCAAAATACTAGAGAGATGTATACACTCTCAGGTCTCAGACTACCTCCTTACTAACAACCTCCTTTCCAGTACTCAGCATGGTTTCCGACCAAACCATAGCACCACCACTGCCTTACTCTCCTTTACTAACACTATCCTTCAGCATAAAAACAATGGCTCTCTCTCCTCTGCTACTTTCCTAGACCTATCTAAAGCATTTGACATGGTCACACACAAACAACTTATCTCTGTCCTCAATAATCTATCCTTCTCACAATCGGTCACCAACTGGTTTCAGAGTTACCTGTCTGACCGCCAACAATCTGTTGTATGGCAGAATGACATATCTCCACAACTACCTGTCGCCATAGGGGTTCCCCAAGGATCCATCCTTGGACCCCTACTCTTCTCTGTTTACACCAATAATCTAGCCTCTGCCACCAAACATGGCACGCTCATACAATACGCAGATGACTCGACCATCATCTGCTCAGCCCAGTCCCTACCAAAACTGCAAAAAGTCACACAGGAAGCCTTTTCCTCTGTTGAAACATGGTTATCCGATGCCCGATTAATACTCAACCCAAACAAAACTAAACTACTCATCTTCCAACCCACCAAACATACTCAAAACAACTCTCACTTTAACATCATGGCAAAAGACAACACCACTATATACCCAAATGAACACACCAAATTGCTAGGAGTGGAAATAGACAAACTAAAATTTGACATTCACATATCCACGACTATAAAAAAAAGTCCACAAAAAACTAGAAGCGTTATACAGAAATAAGCAATTTCTCACCAAAGCAGCAAAGATTTCAATAGCAAATTCCCACCTTATCTACACCCTACTTTATGCCTCTCAAATATATACCAACCTAAGGCAATGTGATCTAAACAAGCTAGAGACCTGCTACAACAAAATCGCCAAATTCGCAATGTGATCTAAACAAGCTAGAGACCTGCTACAACAAAATCGCCAAATTCACCACAGGGGCATCCTACCGTAGTCACCACTGTCTCTCACTTGCTGAACTGGGCTGGCTTGAACTCCCTCACCTCCTTCAGTGGTGTCAACTCTCACTCGCCCACAAACTAGTAAACCATCCACTAAATGTCCCATCCGTCCAGAATCTACTCCAACCCTATCGCACCACCAGACCACTAAGATCCAGCAGCAAAAATCACTTGCAGATCACCAAAGCCAATAACTCTGCTGGTGAAGCACTATTCTCTTGCGCCATAGCCAAATTATGGAACTCACTACCACCCACAATTACTTCCATACCATCATGCACCCACTTCAAAACTTTACTAAAAGTGCAACTAAAAACATGCTGGCTATGCCCTTGCAACTCCCACTCTAATATCATCCACCCCATCCAACCACTACCTTTCTTTCCACTCCACTAACTACCTTGATTATAGCAAGCTCAGATGCTCATAAGCCAGTACTTATTATACAGCACGAACTTCTTCTTCTTATAACATTTGTTAATGTCTGGTATGCACTTCACAGATAAAGATTCTAGTTGTCTACTGATGTACTATGTTCTTCATCTGTAACTATGTTGTAAGTAATTTCTATGTAAATTGTTATTCACTATGTAATCCAATGTATATACTGTCCGTTTATTTTAACTGTGGAGCTTTTTTCCCAGGGCCTCCGCTGGAAATGGACCTACGTCCAGTCGGACACTCCCGGTCAACAAATTTAAATAAATAAATAATAAAATAATAAGGCTTCCTGTACTTTCATGACCACTCAAAAAAGCTTTCCAAGCTAGAACTGAGCAATCTGTTGAGACATTCTGGTGGGGAGAAAGAAAGAACTAGAACTGGCAACACAAGGACTTGGTGTTATTACTCCCTATTGAAGGAGTTCTTCCCTCATAAAAGATAAGAGGAATTAGGAAGGACAGAGTGTGGAAATCATGTGCCCAAATTGATTCAAAATGCCACTGTATATTCCTCATTTGGAGTCTGCAAAAATGGGAATCAATCTGTATTACTGATGCCATGCATCCACGGGCTCTCAGACCTTCGGAAGCCTAGACGAATGAAAAGACTGATTGCAAATTACAAATTCTGTAGAACGTTTCTAAATTGAAGTAGCCTGGCTCAAGAAACTGTCTAAGGGTAAATACAGATACTTTGGAGTCTGCAGACTGCTACCATAGGGACCAGGCATTTTGTGAAGACACTTGTAGCTGTAGAAAGATCAAAGGACAAAGCAGGAAATTGAAAAGGATACATCAAAGCACAATGCCTTGGAATTTTCTGTGATTTTTATGAATAGAATGAAGAAAGGCATCCCTCAGACACAAAGCAACTAAACATTTTGGGGGGAAAAACACATGAAACAAGCTTTGGAGGGTTAATATCTTGAAATCTGGTATTTTTAGAATGTATTTAGGGTGAATAAATCCAAAACAGATCTCCATGTTGTACTGTTTCTTGGTGTAATTACAAGTCTGAAATAAAACCTCCTTTCCTTTTTGGTGGGCAGGGACAGGTTATATGACCCACTGTTGCAATAAGGCTGGAAGCGCTATGTCCTACTGGCTTCAGGGCACTTGAGGGATACCTGTTAGAGTTTCAGGAGAATTCCAGAGTAGTTTGTACACATTCTTAACATCAGGTACCTGGGTACTGAACATTATTACCTACTAAAAGATAGGGTTTCCCTCAAGTACGCGTATGTTGGGGGGGGGGGGCTAAGAGTAGTAATAAAACAGAGCTTTTGTCAGCAGCTGATTCAATGCATGCTTAAAAAAGTCTGATCTAGGTTTTTCTTGCCACTTTTCCTAGACAATTTCTTAGGTTTTTGGTGAATTGTTTATGTCTGTGATACAACAGACCACATTTAGAGGGACAGTTTCTCTGGAAATGGAGGAGAGAAAAAAGATGCTTAAAATCCTGCATTACCCTTCCCCTTTCCTAAAACATTTGGAAGATTTTTGAAAAAGTTGGTCCAAAAAAAATCATCCTTGTCTAAACGAGCATCAAAATGTTTGGCCTTAACATAAATGGGACAAAACTACAAACAGTCGGTAATACTGCCCAATACAGAGCAAGTAGTTGTTGCTCTGAAAGAGGCATCAGCAGCTTTATAATCATGAGACAGAATATCTTGCTACCTTTGTAGCAGAGCTGAGTATATTCTGTAAGACATTTTTGTTATAAGAATTAGGATAGTCAGAAATTAACTTATTCATGTTGGCAAAAATAGACAAGAAATATCCTCTCATGTGGGTTTGGTCATTTATGGCATGGACAGAGTGGCAGAGGTATGCACATATCTGTACCTATCCATTGCCCTACTGTCCTTACCATTCGGTAATGCATTACAAGATGGTAGAAGTTTAGGGCCCTTAGACTCCACCAAGACCACAGCAGTGTCAGGGAGGGGATTTGTACGAAAAATATTTATGACAATTTTTTTTTAAAGGTGCAGGAGTCTGTGATTCAGATGCAGACAGGAAAGTATCTTCTAAGGCTATCAATACATGCAGAACTGCAGATCTATTTGGGATATTCATGTGCAATAAATCATGAAGTCTTTTTTTGGATGCCTGATATTAGTTTTCCTTCCCAGTTGAACTACTGTATCATTTTTCTGCGTAGTGCCAGCTCTTCTTGAAGAAGGTTAGAAGACAAAGCACCCCCAGTTTCTGACTCAAATCCTGTGAGAGAATGAATGAGAGGAATAAGCCAGGGATTCAATATGTTGAATAATCATCCTCCTCACTCTCCTCAGAGGCCTCTTTTCCTTCTTTGACGGAGGACAGAAGAAAAGGGAGAAAAAAAATGAGGTGGCTTAACACACATTATACTCTAAAAAGCCCTTGAGAAAAAAACTGTATCACTTCTGTCGAGGATCTGAAGGAGATGGAGTGACAAGGTGGGTAAACAGGTTTTGTCTTTAGCTTTCTTTTGTTTGGGAGAATCTAAAGATATGGTATGAGGAAAAGCAGACTCCTTACATACCTCCATAAAAGGACCTGGTATGTCTTCATAGACAAAAATCTGTGGGATACCTCCTGGTCCCTCAGAAATAATGAGCCAACTGTGGCTGATCCTGACTGATATAGATTGGGGAGCTATTATCAGCTGAACATGAACTGTACTTGTTACTCAGTTCTGCAAACCCTAGGTTAAAGGAAAATGCAGCCCTCCTTTTCTCGTGATGCCGAGAAGTACAAAAACATTAAGTTGACCACGGATTTCCACAAAAACTTATTTCACAAATTCAGCTACGGATAAAAACTGTGGAAAATTAAGAACTTGCAGTGGAAATGGTATTCAGACAAGCAAGCACGAATATGTAAATATAGGCATGCCTGCTATATTCCAATAGCAGATGTTGCATAATCAGAAATGGGAAGGGGACACATCCAGCATGTGCAAAACATTCAGAGTGGAAAATGGCATTCATTCATATGATTAAATCCACATGAAGACTAAAGTTTACCTATTCCTGTGCCACCATCAGCATTTTATGTGCTGAATTAGAAAAGACCCCCCCAAGGTTGCTAACCAAAATGATCAGACACAAAGTCCTTGAACTACCAATAGAGGCTGGAAGGTGTAGTCCTTTATTCGCTGTCAGAGACTTTTGAGGGAAGACCTCGGTTTCACTTACTTCGCCATTAGTCCAACTGTCTTGGACCTCCTGTTATATCAAGTGCATTATCTCCACTAGTACTAAAACTGGGGACTTACATTTTTGTCAACAGATAAATAAAACATAATGGAGAGAGAGTGAGTTTCATAACACAGCACCTCCCTAACCTGTAGAATAATACCCCCCATGCTAATTGTTGCAACTCATTATCCTCCTTTAAGCAAACTAGATAATTTGGGTATCCACAAATGTACTCCTGGATTTATTGGAATAACCCTCCTGTAAAAAGAAGGTGCAGCCTGAAGGAGGATACTGGTAAGTTATGAACTGTCAAATTTACATTTGCACAAACTTGAGCAATGTCATATTAAAATAGCCAAATTAGCAGTAAACTATGCAAGAGAAATCATGCCCACCCCTCAGAGAATTAAACTGATTAGAAACATCACATCACATAAGCTCTTTCTCAGATAACTATAATACACAAACTTCTCTAGAAACCGAAAACTGTCCAGCCCTTAACTTAATTCAACACTACTGGCCAAAACCGTTTTACACTCGAGGAAAAAAATCACTATACCTGATCATCTAAAACTGCAGATTTTCTCTATATTCAAATAATGCAGCTAAACTATAGAAACCACATCCCACAATCAAAACTAAAATATATTCAGAATGCAAACTTAAGACAACTTCACTTATCAAAAGATCTGCTTCTATACATCTCCAGAACTGCCACGGTTATCTTCAGTTTGCCGTATCAATAAACCATTTCTCTATTCAGAATCCCATGCCCCACAACCATCCTCCCACACACAGTTGTGTGACACTGCTCACACCCTCCTCTGCACTTCTAATACAAACCTTATGGTAGCTGTATATATACATACATATCTGTGTGTGTGCGCACGCGTACATATATATATATATATATATATATATATATATATATATATAAAATAAAATGCATGCGTGCACACAGATATGTATGTGCGCATATATATATATATATATATATATATATATATATATATATACACATATATACACACACACACACGTGTGCATTATTTATATATGTATATATAACACATATGTATGAATATGTGTATATATATATTTATATATATATATATATATATATATATACACACACAAACACACACAACACGTGTGTGTGTGTGTATATATATATATATGTATATATATATATATATATATATACACACACATACATACACACACACACACGCTTGTATATATATATGTGTGTGTGTGTGTGTGTGTGTGTGTGTGTGTGTGTGTGTGTGTGTTTTTTTTTACTGATATAGACACGATGCTTAATCTAAGCCACTGTTCTCCATTAGCTTCCTTCTTTAACAAGGAAATGTTCTCCTGAGATGCAGCTCTCAGGCTACATGAATATCTATCTTCTACAGCCCAATTCAAGTCTGCACTTCAGCTTTCTAACTACAGCAGGGCCATTCTTTTTCACACCGTTACTGTACAGTGACTGTACTGTTTACACTGTATTTCTACTTCTGTGTAATTAGTACACAAGTTGCTACTCGTTTTGTTTTATAACAAGATCACAGCTGAAAAGGGGCCTATGGGTCTAGTTTGCATAAATCTGATGAAAATAAAAGTGTCCTCAACCAAATTGGCAGGATAAACACTGCGAGTCACTCAAGACTAGTCAGTTGCAGCTGGTCTCTCCAAAACTCGTTAATACTCAATAATCTAATAAATGTGACACTCTGTGGTCAACTAGATCACAGCAAATATTCAAGCGGATTAATCACAATAAGCCACATTCACATCCTAAAGATGAGTAAAAGGTACAGGTCTGAACACAAAACTTAATATGCCACTACCTCTGTACAAATGCCTGACCAGAAGAACATATACTGTATACCTTACAGTGCAGCAGAATTAAAATTGGATTCACTGCTTCACAAGCAGTACCACTGCCAGTTGCCACTGAGACAAGAAGGTCCCAACACTCTAAAGTAATAGTGATACAGAAAAGATGGAAGAGCGAAAGCAACATTTCTCCATCTAAAATTACCTCCACTTAGTTTTTACACATAGAGAATCCTAAACTCAGCAGCCATAAAAGTGAAGTTTCATTACATTAATCCATCCATCTATCCTCAACATCTTTTTCCTATTTTTTGCACATGGGGTCAGGGTGTCACTTCAACAGTGACAATCATCTTGAGCCAAGGTTTTAATACCAGACATAAAAAAAAATCGCTTTGGTATACAGTGTAAGAACCCTATTCACTACCCAAGGGCACTACATTTACACTACACAGGACTAACAAACTAAAAAGTTAAACTCAGATATGCATCACCCTGAAAATAAGCAATTTAAGTAGATACTGAAATAATAAAACAATCTGTTTTAGGCTGAAATGAGAAATACCAGGCAGTACAAAATGTGCAAACCTTGAACCAAATTTCCCATTTCAGGAAGGGAAAAAAACGTATACACAGTGATATGGGGAATAAAACACATTTGTATTCCTTTGGGAGTTACTATGGAAAGTCACAGAATAAATCAGAATCTGATGCAACCTTATAAACAGGGGAATATTGTTTCACCCTGAAGGACCGAAATGTAAAGACCAGACACTAAGCAGAATATACCGAAATATCCTAACTAGGAAAAACTTAACTGTATAAATTCAATTGTTAGCTCAACAAATTTTACGCCCCGGGTTTCACTCGCATATACAACAGACTTTTTGCTTCTACTGTAATACATGCAAATTAATTTAAATATTTTAACACCATCAAAAAATAAAATGGATCTTAATGGAAGTCTGAAGTTAGCATAACAACGTGATTCCAATTACATTACCAGCTGCGAAACGAGATCTAAACCGGATACTTACTCCCCTTCTTCAGGCAACAACCAAATACTGTAATCATATTACTTACGTGTGACTACTGATCAAATTCATACTATTCCAAAATCAAGCCTTCCAAACTTCCAATGTTAATAAGCACACAAAAGACGCTAAAAAGTAAAACATCCATCAGTCGTTCTGTTTCACATGCTGCTGTACCCCAACTTTTAACTTCAGCAGTAAGGAAATCATTTTTAACACAAGTGAATTATTTACTGCCAACATCACCTCTCCAGCGATTTACTCATCTCATCAGCCCCAGGAGCATCTAACAAGCCAGGAAACACCTACTTACTGGCATATAAAGGCAGCCACATTTTCGGGCTCACCCTCAGCTAATTACATTGTGTTACCTGTAGCTTTGCTGCTACAACATTTATAACACAAATTTATGCCAACGTACTAGAGCTGTCAAAACAAAAGCTTCCATACGAGTTATTAGCCAAATAAACCACGTTCACCTTGCCAATACACATCCATTATTAGCCAAATAAACCACGTTCACCTTGCCAATATCCACCCACATATGTTACCGACCCCCCCCGGCAAAATTACGGGAGAACTCCTTCAATCCTCCATACTATACTGGAAGGATAATAGGGTGTCACATTTGTTTAACTTACATAAATTGTTCTAAACATAATAAGCTAGACGTTGGATAATGTGCGCTTCTATTTTCCCCCCTCTCATGTTGTTCTGCTGTACTGGCACGATAACATCAGGTTGCTGCTACAGACAGACATAACTCAACTCAGCTTCCTTCATACGTTGCTTATTTATCAACTGCTGGGCAAAATGCCACAATAATATGTCAAGTGAAAGTACGCTAAAACAATGACGTATCTTTCTCCTCAAACAACTTTTCATGTGGGGGTATGTGAAATTCCATAATTCAACACCAGCTAGCAAAAGTAAAAATAATATGAGTGATTCACGTACCAGTGATCTAGAATCGGAAAGCAAAGACAACAGATGAACTCTTACTGACTGGCCCATGGCAGAACCAAAACGTAACATAGACAAGCCCCTAGAGTTACTATCTCCGCTCTATAGCCCTCCTCATAGCTGCTGTGGTGCTCGCTGGAAGTAACAGTTGTACACAACGAAACAGCACTACCACAACAGCTGGTATAAACTTCTTATAACTTAGGGACACGCGAACATTCTTCTGTCGCCAATAAATACTTTATTCAACGAAGTTATCAATCTTATCAGACAAACTGCAATTCTTTACAAACAAGGGACTGTAACGGGCTGTTTTGAACACTACAGACTATGGTCTAAAACTTCAAACTCGAAACAAGTTTACAACTGCTCATGCGCAGTTCATTACTACTACTAGTACTAAACTACCTGGAGCGACTTCCATTTTACCAGTTTCTGGCTTCCTGCCACGCGTATTAAGGGCGTACCTGTCAAGTGCAACTTGATTCTAGGTGATGGTTTCTTTTATTGGTGGTCGTTTACAGAAAGATGATGAATTTTAGTAAAAAAAAAAAAAAAAAAAAAGATAAGTGTTAAAGGTACAGACTTGGTTTACCACTGAAGGTGCCTGCTGATTCAACATTTCTTACGACTCGATAGTCATAGTACTAATTCTTAGAGGTGGGCAAGTCATAGCCGGGTCCAGTCTCAGGATAAGCTCAGATCGGGCTCGTGATCCAACAGGTTAAAGAGCCGAGTTAGACTCTGAAGGTTTTTTTTTTCCTTTTGTATTTTGAGTAACTGCCGATACCATCAACACGCTTGTGTCACAGCACATTTGAAAGATGGGAAAACTACTCAAGTTCCAACTCTTTTGCCCAACGGTTCCTGGAGTTTATAAACTCAAATGCCATGGAACAACTGGTCACAGAGGGGACAACATATTGTTTTTTTTTTATTTGGTAGCTTCTTCCGGCTTTTTCCTGGTTAGGGGTCGCCACAGCAGATCACCTGTCTGCTCATAATTGGCAGTGGAGTTTTACGGTGTCAAGTTGCCAGCCCGCCGCCCAACCTTCACAGAAGGCACACACACCTAGGGCCAATTTAGAGAGTCCAATCCACCTACAGCATATCTTTGGGATGTGGGAGGAAACCCACGTGACCACAGGGAGGGCGTGCAGACTCCGTACAGAAGAAATCCCAACCGAGGATCGAACCGGAGAGCCTCTTGCTGTGAGGCAGCAATGCTAACCGCTGCACCACCTTGGCCGCCCTTATTTAAAGCTATTCCTTGAGCACCATTACAGTTATGGAATATCGGTGCTATCTCCACCTGCTGTTCAAAATGAGCTTTTGCTTTATTCCCATGATGAGAAGTAAAAGCAGGGGGTGTGTTCAAAACCTACTTGCAGAGTATTTTCAATAAATTACGGAGAACTTTAAGGGTGACTTATGAAAAAATGCATACAGATTAACCTCATCCATATCAGCAAAAGATGCAGGTGAAAACAAAAACTGCTTACACAAAAATATTTCTCCTATTTTACTTAAACAATGACAGCAAAATGGTAAAACTTAACAGTTGAAAGAAAGACAGAATGTCAGATCATTTATGCATTAGCAAACATGTGAAGGAATGTGATCCTGAACATACATTTAAATTTGGAGTGATTCAGAGAATCTTCCTGAATACTAGAGGTGGTGACATTCTATTAGAAACGGAAATTTCAGAGTATAAATGGTCTACATACCTGAATGCTGTTAAGAATCCAGGTTTGAAGTCAGTGGTATTAAACAAGTTTTAAAACAGAGGCACAAACATGTATAGGAAATTTCTTTTCAACTTTATATAATTTTATGTTATACACGTTATACGTTTTAATGATATACAACTTATGTTTTCATGATTGTGAACATTGTACTGATGTGATTTGTCAAATTTAATCATGTGAACAATATGGAACTTATTTAAATATGTATAGTAAGTAATACACTGAGAAAGGGTTCTGCCAGAAAGCTTTGCTTGTAGTTTTTATTGTTTAATAAATTTCTCTGAGGCTCTTTTGTATTTAGGGAGACCCACAGATCCAGGAATGTCTTGGAGTCACAGTAGTAATAGCAACTTACATGCCTCTCTGCTATGTTAGGTGCACATTAAAGACCGTGTGTCTCTCAAATGCTGTCTGTGGTTGTAACTCTTGTGTAGTTTGGGTGGGGCTAACATGGATGAGATGTCCAGCATTAAACACAGGGGATGCCAGAGGTTCTTCTCACCCCTCCATCATCATCTCAGCTGTGAGTAATGTGAGTGTACCCTTCACTGTTATTGTGTCATCAACCTGACCCATGTGCATGGTGCCCTCATTGTAAGCTATTAATGACACTCTGACATTTGACATATTCCAACCTGTTCTGCTGCAATCTCTCACAACAGAACTGGGAATGCATACAGATAACATACCTGTGGTAATGCAGGATCGTATTTATGACTCCCGATATCATGCACATAGACTGTTACATGCTAATTGTAAACATAGCCAATGGGCACATGTGTACCTTGAGGTGCAGGTTGCCAGTACTGTAGACCCAATGTCATTGGATGATAGATTTGCATATGTGATTGTTTGAGTAATCTATTCACAGTTACAAGTTACTGTCCTACTGTAATAATGCACACTACTACTCACCTGGGGCTTCATCCTCAGACACTAGCACAGCTGTTACTGGCTCATGTTCCAAATCCAAGCCACCACCAAGTATGAGGGTTTGTCTCACCTTCCCTACTGAGGGATACCAGGAATTCCTCTACTTCTGGGAGACATATGATATCTGTATTGATGGCCCTTCCCTCAGCCTGTCTCTGACAATTTCCTTTGTCTTCGTCTTGGCATATAGTAACATATCAGAAATCCTGTAATGCACCTGTACTATTGTTCTTTTATGCCCCCCCCCCCACTGCATTGATGTCCTGCATTGGTCACTTTCACACCTGGTCACTGAACGCCTTCTCAGCTTTACCATTCTCAAGATATGCACGCCATGTTTGCATGAGACCTTTCTGCCCTGAGTGGAGAATATTCCCACTAACTACCATTCTTTTGGTGCCATGATAACACATGCATAATGGATACCAGGACAAGACAGAATGGAAGTTGTCATAACAGTTAAGGTGTTTACCTCAGAAGCAAAAAGTACAAGATTTTATTCTCACCTCTGACAGAGAAATTAGCTAGGCTTAAAAGGGCAGCTAGCATAGTGCTTACCTATGTACACCAGTAGGGAATGCATGTGGATCAGTGTGTTGCTTGCATGACTATCCATGCCAACCAGCAGTTGACAGTACTATACCCATCCCCTTTTGGTAGATGCAGCACTGTGTTCTCCTGTAGTTTACTGAATGCCTTATATCCTCTGTAGCACATCAGTGCTGTATGAGTTGTGACTAAAGTTTGATGAAATTAAATCCAGTGAGAGTGGGATATTTATGCATTTCTGGGAAGATAAGCACTATTGGTTAAAACTTTAAGCTATTTCCAGTCTCCAGGTATTTTATATTACTCAAGCAGTTAGCCATATTTGTCTTTGATTCTTGGAAGTTGAAAATCCCTCTTCAAGCTAAAACCAAAGAATTTGGACTCTATTTTGCATCTGGGGAAGTGCATTTAGAATACTCCACTTATTTTAACATTTATAGGTTCATAGGTTGATACTAGGCTATCTGCCCTAGGGCATTTACAAGTCTAGCCAGAGTGTGTTTGGCTTTCGCCACCCTTCTTAGATTAGTTGACTGTGCCTCTGTATAGTAGGTCACAGAAGATAGCCCATTTAAGGTTAGTTTACCGTGCCTCTGTCTAGCAGTGACACAGAAGAGATCCCAGGGGTAAATCTACAATCTCCCATCCAAACATCAAGATTCTTCTTTAAGAGGGTCATTGAGGGGCTCTGTCTGACATGGATTGGGATTTTGTTCCAGAGTGAGGGGAGCCTCTGGGATATGAATCTGCCCCTCCAGCATGTTCTATATATTTCTGTGCTGAGGTTTAAGTCACTGGAGCGTGTAGTTCTGATGGATTTGGATTTCTTGAGGTGGAGCATGTCCATTAATTCTGGGTTGGGCATGGCTTTATACGTCGGGCACAGATTGCCTCTGAGTAGGCAGTAAGCAACTGAGTAGAGCTGGAGTTTCTTTAGCCTAACTGCATAGGGCATCTATTTGAGTCCCTTGATCCTCTTGGTGAGGTACTTTTGGGGTCTTTCTAGTTGTAGCAGGTGTCGGGTAAGGTACATCCCAAATGGGGCATTGTATCCAATTATGGGCCTGATGAGTAGAGGGGCACAATTTATTTATTTATTTATTTATTTTACATTTGTTGACCGGGCTAGTCCAGCCGGATTTATGTCCATTTTCAGTGGAGGCCCGGGGAGAAAAGCTCCAGAGGTTAAATCAATTTTAGAAATTCACAAAAAGACATAGTACAAATGTATTATGCAAAGGGAAAAATAAAATGTTAGTACATATATTATAGATCTTAACTAAAGAAAGTAATCCTAAATCAGAAAGTAATTAAGTTAGAGGTTAGCTACTAGAAATACAAAATAAGAAGGTAACAAATTTTAAAGTGTATAAAATGTAGTTTTGAACCATGATAGATGATACACAATTTTTTTTTGTTTTGTTTTTTTACTATATTAAGTTAAGTAATATTTACAAAGAAAATGGATAATTTGTCAGTTGAAGTAGATGAGGAAATCCAAGTGGATAAGAAAGGTTTATGATAGAGTAAGGTGAACACAGGTTAGTCTGGGTTGGTACAAGAGCAAAGCCAGAATTTATTAAGATGTATTAAAAGTTGTTTCTTAAAGAGTGGAAGAGCGGGCAAAGAGGAGATATCAGATGGAAGATTATTCCATATTTTACCTACTGAGTTAGAAAAAAGGCAATTGCCTGCAGAATTAATAATTTTGGTAATATTAACAAGTAGTTTATCAGAGGAACGTAGTTGTTTCAGGTTGATATAGGGAGTCAAGAGGTTAGAAAGAGCTGGTGTTTTAGAAGGTTGGTATAGAATTTTGTGTGCTATTAAGAGTTGTTGAAAAATGAGCTTGTTAGGGAGTCCCAGCCAGTGTAGTTGTTTTAGGTTTAGACAGTCGTGAGCTCTAAATTGGGATGTGGTGGCAAAGCGGGCAATATTGTGGTAAGATGTAGTAAGTTTCTTAAGGTTACTTTTAGATTGATTAGTGTAAATAGGGGAAGCATACAGAAGGGTAGAGATAAGGTGTGTTTGGGCTAAGGTTGTCCTAGCTTCAGGTGTGAGGAAGGGCTTTATTCTGTACAGGGATCCAATCTTTTTATTGTGTTGTTGATGTGACAATCATAGTTAAGATTATTATCGATAATAACACCAAGAAGTTTAGTTGAGGAATCAGGAGAAATTATGGTGTTGTCAGTTGCAGTAATACAGAAGTTTAACAAAGTAGATTTACGGGTAGGCGAAAAGAGTAATAATTTAGTTTTCTTAGGGTTAAGGAGTAGACAGCGATTGGAGAACCACTGTTCTACAGTTGAGAAGGCTGATGGAGTTTGAAATTGGAGTTCTGTTTGAGAAGAAGCAGTGCATATTATTGTGGAATTATTTGCATATTGTATGCAGGTAGTGTTAGGGATAGATGATTGGAGGTCGTTAATGAAGATGGAAAATAGAAGTGGGCCTAGGATAGACCCTTGAGGTACTCCTAAAGAGATAGGGAGGAGAGCAGATAGTGAGTTTTTCCAGAGTACGGCTTGCTGACGGTTTTCAAGATAGGAAGAAAACCAGGTTAAGGAAGAGGGATCCAGAGCCAGAGATTTTAGTGTGTGCAGAAGAAGTGTATGATTAACCATATCAAAGGCTTTTGATAGGTCTATGAAAAGAGAAGATGTAAGTTTGTTATTGTTACGGTTGTTACGGTTGAAGTTGAATGACCTCTCTTGATCTAGATGTGAACCCCTTCGTGATAAGGTGGGCTATATAGAATGTCTTTCTAACCACTTTGGCAATGTGATTGTCAAAGGAGAGATTGCAATCTACTTGGGTCCCCAAATCCCTAATTACTTCTTCCGTACTTAATGGATTACCACCTATGTGGTAATTTGTGGGCACTTTGTTTTTCCCAAAGGGGATGACTATGCACTTTTTGGCATTTAGTTTTAGGCCATGGCTCTGGCACCAGTTATCCGTCTCTGTGAGACCTTTTTGGAGGATGCTTGTGTCAGCCGGCGAGTCGATTATGGCCCCCAGTTTGCAGTCATCTGCAAACTTTGTCAGCCATAGTCCTCCTGTGTTTGCCTGTACCTCAGAGAAATATATACCGAACAAGAGAGGTCCCAGGACTGAGCCTTGTGGGACGCCACTTGTAACTGGTTTAGAGTCTGACATGGCACCTGCAATTCTGACCCATGTGGGTTCTATCCCTAAGCCAGTTTGCAACCCATCTTGTGACATAAGGGATGATATTTAAACTGGTGAGCTTATTTATGATGCCCGAGTGGAGTATTGTGTCGAAGGCTTTTGCAAGGTCAAGGTAGGCTGTGTGGACTACCTTCCTTTCGTCTATGGCCTTGGTGACTGTTTCAAAGAAATTGACCAGGTTCAAGAGGCAAGATCTGCCCTTAACAAAGCCGAATTGGGTAGGATCCAGTGTTTGGAGGTTCCCAATTTCTTTGTTTATGAGTTCCATGATGATACGCTCCATAGCTTTGCAGACCAGGCTAGTTAGGGTTATAGGGCGATAGTTTCCGGGGTCCATTGTGGAACCACCTTTATGGAGTGAGACCACTGTTGCTGTACACCATTCTTTGGGTACATATCCTGTTGTAAGGCTGAGACTGAACAGTGATTTTAAGTGAGGGTTCAGTTCTTCTTGGAGCTCGTGTAAAACGCAGCCCGGGACACCGTCCGGTCCCATTGATGCTGTGTCTTTTTTCTTTGGAGAGGGCAGCTCTCACCTATGCATCTGTGATGTCAGGGAGACTACACTCTGTTGGGATAGTCATTTGCTCATTTGGGGGGGGGGGGGAGTTTGCACTGAACCTGTCTGCCAGGATGTTGGCAATGTCTGTGGGCTCAGTGTATTTTTTGCCATTTTGCACTAACTCAGAGCATATCTGGGAGTTTCCACCTAGGTTTCTGACATAACTAAAGAAAGCCTTGTGATTATCTTTAGCGTCTTGTGCAATTTTTCTTTCGAAGCTAGCTTTAGATGATTTTATGAGGGATCGTAGTTTCTTGCTAGTACTGATCAGAGTTGCCTTCCCTTTCAGGGATTTTGCTCTATCATGTAGTAGCTTCCTCCTTCTGTTGTACAGCTTATTTATGGCTGGGGTCCACCAGACAGGTCTCCTGCCTTTGGAGGAGTGTGTCTTGGTTTTATTTGGGATAGCACGATCCATGCATTCCTGTAGGTATCCATAGAATGCGTTTGTAAAGGATTCTGCGGTTTGGGCCGTATTTTCCACTGGCCCTGGGGCTTTGAAGGATTCCACCTCAGTTTTGAGAAGTGGGAAGTTTGCTTTTGAAAAATTTTTGACCGTGGTTTCCTTTTCTGGGGGTGTGGACGGGATATGGATGTCCATAGTGATTGCTTTATGGTCAGATCTTACCAATGAGGGGTATACCTCTGGTATGGAACATAGAGTCCCCATGTTGGTGATGATCAGGTCCAATATGTTTTCCCCTCTTGTGGGAGTGGTGAACAGTTGTTCCATAGCATTTGAGTTTATAAATTCTAGGAACCATTGGGCTAGGGTGTTGGGGCTTGAGTAGTGCTCCCAGTCTATGCTTGGGTAGTTAAAGTCACCCAGTATAATGGTGTTTGGAGAGACCTTCATATTCTCCAGTGTCTTCAGGAAAGCCGAGTGGGGTTCCTGAGTTTGGGAGGGTGGTCTGTAGCAGGCTACAAACTGGAAGGCAGTTTTGCCCACTGTTAGTTGCACATGGATGGTCTCAGATGCTTCGTGCAGTGCCACTAGCCTGGAGGTATGGGTATCTTTGATGAATATGGATACTCCCCCTCCTCTTGTGGTTCAGTCTGAGTTTTGGGTCTGAAAAGCATGGTATGAGGTATAGCCTGGTAGTGCTGGGGTGCTCTCGGGAGCCTTGAACCAGGTTTCTGTTACTGCACAGATATCGATATACTCCATACTGAGGAGAGCCTCGAGTGCATGCATCTTGAGGTTTAGACTTCTGGCGTTGAGCAGCATTACCCTTAGTTTCTTTTTCCTTGTGTTGTCTAAGGAGGTGGGTTTGTCTTTTGAGCTTTGCCTAAAAAAGGCACTATGGGGGTGGCAAGAGCCTTGGCCAGTATTCGAAAACCCAGGGGTGACAGGTGCAAGCCGTCCCTAGCGAAGCAATGTGGCTTGTCAAGCATGTCATCCCAGGCTGACAGACACTGGATCCCCTTTGAGTGACACCAATACTTTAGCCAATTGTTGAAATTGATCATTTTGTCTTTATACTGTGGTATCATTCTTGGTGAGGGTAAGATGCTACTCAAGGTCAGGGTCATACTGGCCTGGGCCACATGATCAGAGAGCTCCTCTATGTCTCTTTTCATGTAATCCAGGGAGGTACGTCTCAGGTCATTCACACCAGCAAGGACAATGACGGAGTCATATTTGTACTTGCTTTGGAGTGACCTGAGTGCTTGTGTTATGTGGCGGATCCTGGCACCCGACAGGCAGCTTAGCGTGACCTTCTCCTTGTTCAGCATGGTGAGAGGGACATCAGTATGTCTGACAATAGAGTCACCTATTACAAGTGTATTAGGTGTGTTGTTTAGCCTTAAGGGTTGTGACTGTATGGCACACTGACTTTGTGAACTATGTGATACGTGGGTATTGTTGTGGGGTAACAGTTGCTTGGATGTCTGCTTTGGAGGTCTCTGTTGCTTGGGCAGATTTTTATTTAGAGCCTCCGAGTATGTTTTTGTGTGTTTATGTGTTTGGTTTGCTGTTGCAATAGGTCTATGTGAGACTGGATTTGTGGTGTGTGTGATTACCTTCTCCTCCAGACTGACCGTGCTAGTACTATGTTGAGAGAGCTCAGCCTCCAGTTTGGCTATATAGTTGCATCTCTCACATATATTTGAGCTTGTTGGGAAGAGGAGAGGGTGGTCTGTGTACATAAGGCAGTTGTAACATTGCCTCAAGATTCCCATATTCACCAGCTCGACTGGAGAGTAAACCTGAAACCGACTTTTGGACATGCCAGAATAATATAAGGAATTACTTTTTGACTTGATCAAAAAGGACCAATAGGGAGCCAAGTACTTAAAGGGAGTATAAGAGGGTGTAGTGCTTTAGTTTATTAGTGCTTACTTATAAGACACTTATCCTAGCTACTGCTGGGTTTTAGAAGGAAAATAGAGTGCTTACTTTGAGATTTGGAACAGTTCTAAGGGAAAAAGTGAAGAGCAGACTTTGTGGAGCCGGGAATAGTTTAAATCTGATTAAGCGCTGCTGCCCGATGCTGCGCTATGCGCAAAAGAGGGTTTTAAGAAAGGGGGATCAAGGAGTTTGGAATTGACTCAAAATGGCCAATAAAACTACAGTTTCTAGGCAGTAACCACTCCCACAGGGGCAGGCAGGCTGTTCAGTGTTTACCACTGCCACTGATGAACACAGAGACTTCCCTTTAGCCCAAGCAAGCAATGGCCTCCAAGAAACTTACAAACAGTTCAGAACAGCAAATCTGTAACTGAACTTTTTTTAAATTTCAGAAAGTGGGAAAAAAGCAAGATTTTTTTGTTTTGTTTAAAGATAGCAGAGATACACAAGTAGCAACAAGTTAGAATAGTGCATTAAATGACCCCACACTTGAGTGCTAGGCCAGAGACAGGTAAAATGCAAGTTTTAAGAAAAAAATGATTTTAAAATAAGTGCAACACAGGAAATGCAGTAAACATGCTCTAGATGTGTTCTAAATACAGTTCCTAATACAGATATCAAGTCTAGCAAGCTGGAAAATGCCAAAAAGTAGGCGGCAATGCAGAAATCTTAACAAATAATCTGAAGTAAAATACTTAAAATCTCAAAAGTGGCTCCTTTCTTCTCTCAGCGTTTTCTCCTCTTGGTGGGTGCTTCACCAACAGCCAACAAGTCTGAAAAATTGAAATCAGTCTTGTTTCTCACCCACCAACCCTTTCCCTGTTGTGCATTTAAACTTGGAAACTTTTGAGCTTCATATCCTATTGTATATCTGGCCTTGGAAGCTCCTCCCAGTCTTATCTCTTGTATACCTCCTATATATCTGTCCTTGAGAGTATCTGCCAATTTCATTTCCTCTGCTAATATTACTGGGCACTAACAAATGAAACTGGGAAAGCCCTCCCCTTAGACTGTTAAAGCTTGAGTTAACCACTGTTTCATACATTATCTGTTGTCATTGCATATTCAGGTTGTACGTAGAGTCACCTTCATTTTGATACATTTATTTTTGCAGTTTTTGCCACTTATTTCATTTTTTACCAAAGCAAGTTGTTCTGTGACCATAGTTTTGTAGCTTCATTTGCACTTGTGGGAGAATCATGAATTACTGCAATATCTGAGCATCATTTATACATTATATTGTCCTTCTATCTCCAAAAGAAAAAATACTTGTAAAAGTTAGCTGTTTGTATTTTAAGTCAGTCTAGGACTTTGGTCTTGTAGATTCATTCACATTTGTGGGAGAATTGTGAACTACTGCAGGATCTGAGCTTCATTTGGTTATTTATTACTGCATTTTACCATAAGCCGTGTTACTTACTGGTAAATCTTTGTCTGGTCTGGTGCCTTAGACTGCAGTTTAGATTACAGTGTTGGCAGTATTGTAATTTTTGCTGCATGGTTTGTGTTTCTGTGCTTCTATCGCTGTTTATATTACATCTTTGCAGCTAGAGCCGTGTGTGCTTCTTACTATTTGCCTGCTTAAAGTTCCATTGCAGTGCCTTCTGTTTGTTACAGTTGCCACTGTGGATACATTTGCTACTATTTTTCCCATTTGTGTGTGTGTTACTTTGTTACAGCCCTCCCATCCCCAGTAATACATAAGTACTGCTCTCCTGCTGCTCTATAATGTTTGTACACTAACTGCAGTTTTTCTTCTGCCTCAATGTAAAAGCTAAAGTTTATGAAATTCTAAAGTGTTTGAAGTCATTGACCTGTAGAGTCATAGGACTAAGTGAACTGTGATTTGCTACAGGTTCAGAAGTCACAGAGCTCCACTATTGGCTTTATTTGTTATAATCTGCACAGAGTTGCACCCACCCAGGGTCTTTTACTCAATACTCTGACAAGTGTGGAAAGCCTTGAACTGTGTGAAATGAGCTTTTCATCAAAAAAGGAATAAAAAAGGTGCATTGAGCTACACTCAGTACACCACCCCTGCTGGGCTCACTCTATAGTGGGTTGTATACATAAGAGCTTTTTTTCTGTATAAGAGACCTGCAAATTCCATATAGCCTTAGAATTTCAGCTCTGAGGTGCAAATAACTCATGCCTAGTGCAAATAAACCCACCTTGAGCTGCAGTACATTCCTGACTGGATAACTAAGAGAAAGATAGGCATACAGCACAATGGCTGGATGTTACTGTTTAGTTAATAGGTTCATAGGTTAGTACTAAGCTAACTGCCCTTGCGAGCCATTTTAAGCTTAGCCAATTATCCCTTGTCAGACTCAAACCCTGCACCTTGTGTTTGTAAGGCAAACACCTTAACCGTTAGGCCATCCTAAATTTATAATCTAAGTATATGAGAGAAATTACGAAGGTATGAAGGTTAGCCAGGAGAGAAGGAGGAGCAGAGCTTGGGATGTATGAGTTGAAGAGTGTGGTTACATTTCCTGTGAAGAAATTGTGTTTTGAAGGTGTTTGGATTATCACAGGTCCTCAGAGTAGAGGGCAGGGCATTCCATTTTTTGGCTAGGGAAAAGGAGAGTAGGACCTGACCCGCTGGGTGCTTGGGTTTTTGGACGATTATAAGGTTTTGGTGATCATATCTAAGGGGGGTATATGGTTGTAGGATATTAGATAATGCAGGGCAGCTAGTAGGCTGGAATATCTGGCATGGCTTAGTGGTGAATCAATTTGTCTGTGGTGTGCAAGGTCCTGGGTTTGAGCCTTGCAGTGGCTGTTTAGCACACCTCATCACTAAGGGCTTTTAATCCAGAAAAAAAGGAGGTCATTGTCCCACTGTACTCATCCCTCATTAGACCCATTATAGAATACAACGCCCCATTTGGTATGTACCTCTCAAGACATCTGCAACATCTGGAAAGGCCGCAGAAATACCTCACTAAAAGAATTACAGGCGTAAAGCAGATGCCCTATGCTGACCGCCTTAAAAAACTCCAGCTATACTCTGTCGCATATCGTCTACTCCGAGGCGATTTCTGCTTATCATACAAGGCCATGTCAAATCCAGAGCTGTTGGACATGCTACACTTAAAAAAAATCCCAATCCCTCAGAGCCACATGCTCCAGGTATCTAAATCTTGTCATCACAATAAACAAAATATGCTGGAGGGATAGGTTTCTGATCCAGAGACTCCCCAGACTCTGGAATAGACTGCCAATACATGTCAAGCAGAGCGCCTCTTTGTCCCTCTTCAATAGGAATCTTGATGATTGGATGTGAGAAAGGAAATTCACCCCGGAGATCACGTCAGTCACCCTGCTAGACAGGGGTCTAGGGAAGTAAATAGTGTGGGAAGAAATAGCCAGGGAATTGTTATGGCTAGGCTTGTATAGGCCCTAGGGCTGATAGCCTAGTGCCAACCTATGAACCTAATAATAATTTGTGGGCTGTGATGATTTGGAGGAAGTCAAGTTGATTAGGGAGTTCAAGCCAATTTAAAGAGTGTAGGGAGGTGCAGTGATGGGAGGAGGATTTTGCCTTGGTAGCAAATCTGGAGATTTTGTTGTAGCACTCTTCCAGTTTGAAGGTGAGTGTGGAAGATAGATTGGTAAGCAGAGGCACACCATACAAAAGAGAGGGGAGGAGATAGGTAGTGGCCAAAGTTTGTCTGGTGGAGGGAGTGAGGAAGTGGTTGTTTCTGTACAGTAGGCCGAGTTTTATGTGGGTTTTCTTGATGTTAAGTCAGATGTGAGTATTGAATTTTAAGTATTCATTGATGGTGACCCCCAGGAGTTTGGCAGAGGGAACGACTTCGATAATAGAATTGTTAAGGCTGGTAATTTGAAGTGAGTTTTTATCAATGGGAGTGGATTTTGAGGGAGTGAATAGAAGAATCTTAGTTTTGTTAGCATTTAGTGAGAGGTGGTTTTGGTGCATCCAGTTTTTAGTAGTTGAGAAGGCAGTTTGAGTTAGAGACTGAAGATCAGATAGGTTAGAGGCGCAGATCAAAGTGGAATCGTCTGCGTATTGGACAATTTTGGTATTGGGTAAGGCTTTGTAGAAATCGTTAATAAAGATGTTAAATAGCAAAGGGCCTAGTATGGAACCTTGGGGTACTCCTGTAGGGGTGGGGTGGAAAATGGAGGAGGCCTGGCCCAATTTGACAGCTTGGGACCTGTCAGAAAGATAGCTGGAGAACCAGGAAAGAGTTTTTTGGGAGATGTAGAGATTCGATAGATGATTTAATAGATGGTTGTGGGAGATGGTATCGAAAGCTTTAGATAAGTCTAGTAGAACAGCTGAAACTATGTTACCAGAGTCTCGAGCTAGATTGACAGAATGTAAGAAGGATAGAAGGGCTGTGTTGGTACTGTTTCCAGGGCAGAAGCTGTGTTGAGTAGGAGAGAGTAGCTGGTGTTCAGTAAGGAATGGCATGAGCTGCAGGTGTATGAATTTTTTAAGAAGTTTAGAGATTGGTGAGAGGATGGCTATAGGGCGGAAATTGGAAACATTACAGTTTTTACCACCCTTGTGGAGTGGTAGAATAAATGCAGAACGCCATAGTATGGGTACATAGGACTCAGGTAGTGCTCTATTTATCAGGATGCTGATAGGGAGAGCAACACCATCGGAAGCAACTTTTAAGAAGGAGGAAGGAATGTTATCGGGGGCATTGGTGCGAGGTTTAAGTTTGGAGACAAGCTTTTTTATAAGGTAGGTGGATACAGGTTTAAGTTCAAAAGTAGGGGGTGTAGGAGAGGAGGAGGAGGAGGAAGCTTGAGCAGAGGGGAGTGGAGGGTTATTGTTGGGGAAGATCTTGATTAGATCAGCAATAGAAGAGGTGAAGAAGGTGTTGAATAGTTTGGCGATTTCTTGTTCAGATTTACTAGTATCAGGACATGGGTTGTTTTTTGTACCAGGCTTGAGGAAGGAATTAATAGAGCTCTAGAATTGTTTGGGGTTTTTTGCATGATTTATTTGGAGTTTGATGTACTAGGATTTTTTATCTTTAATGACTTGTTTTTTTTAGCTTGGTTTCACAGCTGTTTGTATTTAAGTAACAATACAGGCTGTTTATGTTTGAGATAGAGATTTTCCAGGTTTTGTCTCTTTGTAGCATAATTTTTTTGGTTTCTTTGGTAAGCCATGAGGCGGTTTTAGCTTTAACTCTTTTTGTTCTTATAGGAGCTAGGGAGTTTAGGACAGTTAAGAATGTAGAGTTGAAATAGTCAACGGCATCGTCTAAAGGTAGGGTTTTTAGTGGGTTCCAGTTAGTGAACTTAAGGGAGTCAGAAAAGGTAGAAGGGTTAAAGTTAGTGAGGTTGCGAGTATGTAAGAGTTGGTGGAAATGTGAGAAAGAGGGTGCAGCTCTATGGGTGAAGGCAGGGAGGTGGTCTCCTAATGTGTCAGGAGTGACACCAGATTTTGTTATTTTGTTAGGCTGAGATACCAGGATCCAGTCTAGGATGGAGCATGGGGGATTGGTTTTGTTGGGCCTAGTAATGGAGTTAATGAGTTGAGTGAAACTGAAGAGATTGATTGAAATGGTAGGATTAGGGTTGATGTTTTTTTGCCAGTCAATATTTACATCACCCATAATATAGGTTTAATATTCGAGGAGGTCCAGGAGAGGATGTCTTCCAGGGTATTGGTGTTGTTACCAGGAGGAATATAGAGGGAGATGATGCAGATATTTTTATGGTTGTTTAATTTTAGAAGGCCAGTTACAAGTTCAGTATTATTAAAGGAAGGGATAGGGTTAGGGTAGAGAGTGATGGACAAATGACTGGAGTAGATTATAGCTACACCACCACCTCTTTTACTTAGGTGGTCAGATCAGAGAGATTGATAGCCGAGGGGAAGGAATTTGAAGTCGGTTATGTGTGGGTTTAGCCAGTTTTCAGAGATGGTTACAATGTCAGGTATATTATGATTGAGCCAGGCATGAATAAGGGTAAGCTAATTTGCTAAGCTTTGGGCACTGATGGTGATGAATTTAAGGAATTTACTGGTGGATTTGTTGTTGGAGCTAGGATTGTTTGTTAGAGAAATGTTTGGTCCTGGGTTGGGATGAATGTCGCCTGCTAAGCAGAGGTAAGAGAGAAGGGGAATAGATTTGTGAGGATTGTGTTTGGTTAGGTAGGGGGTGGGTTTGGATTTGTAGAATTTAGTAGGGATTCGGAAGAGTTTTACTTTTAAGAGAAGGATGGGGTCAGAGGAAGATAAAGAGGCAGAGATATTGTGGAAGTGATTTGTGAGGTTGGAGTGTGGAGTAGGAGGTATAGGGTGTAGGTGGAAGTTGGTATAAGAGGAGGTGTGATATGAAGGAAAGTAGAATGAGGATTAGGACAGATGTAGGGGTAAGGATTATAGTAGGAAAAGTGAGCATGGCAGATGAAGTCAGATTAGAAATTAAAAGATATTTAGGTCAGAGAGAGTTAGATAGGTCCCTTGTGTGTATGCAACTATCAAAGTAATATAACCCTCTGTAGAAAAATGGATGATGCAGAGAAGCCCAAACCAACTAACATACAGTTCCCAAATGACAATTATTAAATGAGGGAAAAGCAATGTCCAAGGATTATTGATTTACCAAAGATGCATGTTCCCAACAACACTTATATCCTATCATATAAAATCCAGGATGCATACATATAGCTTTGATAAAAAGCAAAAACAGAGTTGCAATGTCCTATATAGCAATTCAAAAAGCCGTAGTTTGCTACTGTAGGTTAAGTTGTAATCAGTATTATATCATGAATCACAACTTGCATATATGAGGGAGTTCACCACATTCCCCTAGAAAGCCTGCCTGTAAACAATATAGTGGATAGTGTTCTTAGTCCCATAAGTTGTAATGTGCACTGTCCATTCCCTGTTAAAAACTCAAAACAAAGCATTGGGTTCAAAAGTAACCCCATGCCTTAGTGGTAAGTCCACCCAAACATTATCGTAAACAAACTGAACTCCAAGCAGTTATACTCACCCCTGCCCCCTGAGTCATTCCTGTCAAATCGGTGGGCCAGTACTTCCCCACAACATCTGCAGGCAGCCTAACTGACATGGGTATCTGGAAACAGTGTGAGAATTGTCTCCTGTTGTTTTATGATCAACTATTCTACAAACAGCATAACACAGTGTGTGAGAGATGTACATATATATAAGTTCCTTGGTGGCAAAAATCTCACACACAGGAAACTCAGACACCAAATGTAAGTATTACACTACATACTACACCTCACCAGGGCCATCACGCTACACATAATCCATCATTTACTGAGGTTCTAAAGCTGAGATTCTAAAGATCAACTTTCCTAAACCTCAGAGACCTTCAAATTACAACACATGCACAAAACACGCTTAGTAAGTTAAGCCTAAATCCTGACTTAACATAAAAGTCATAAGTACTGATCCTCTAAGGCAGGCTTATACCGAACCAGACATTTTGCTCCATTGTAAGAAATACAGTTGTAGCTTCTTACCAGGCTGAGCAAGGAAAGAGTTATGGTTATCTACTTGCCTGGTGCCATATTCCACATGCACTCAAGTCCTTGAACAATAAACATCAGTATATAGGAGAACATGCGGGTATGAATGACATGAGACATACTTCACTGGACTAGATGAAGAGAGTCATGATGGACCTCTCAGACTATGTGTCCCAGAAAAGTATGAGCCCAGCATTGAGCAGCATTCTACTTTCTCCAAGGATGATGTTGTAAGATATTGGACTTCAGTAATTGGCTTAGTTTTTGGTGTCATCTGAAGATGGGCAAATGTTTGTCAGCCTGGGAGAATATGATCGACAGACCATGTTGCTTTGCCAGGAGTGGTCTGCATCTTTCCTGTCTAGGGTTTCTATTATTGGAGAAGACATTGTCTACCCCCAGAGTGCCTTTTTAGGGAATGCAAACCTGATAAACCTACCAACATAACAAAGCAAGCAAAGGAAAATATAATGGTGTCACTGATCAATGCTAGGCATCTGAACAAGAAACTCTACTCCCTGTAAGCCTTTCTCACATCTGTGAAGTGACTGAGACGTGATTTAAACTGGTGGAGAGCACTCCAACTGTGACTCTAGCTGTGCAGGGCTATAACACCTTCCACATGTTTAGATCAGCCAAGGCTCAGGAGGAGAAAAAGGTGGCGGTGTCTCAGTCTTCATCCAGAAGAAACTTGCAGCAAGGCTGGCAGAGCAGCATAATCGACTAGAGCTTCTTCACATCCAAATAACCATTAGAAAGATCTTGTACCATATATGAGCTAGCTGTAGAACTCCCTCGAAGAAAGCCACAATGCCAATCTACAGGAACTAGAATCACTCACTATTAAACCCAACACCATTTTCCTTTGTGATCTAAACTATCCAACTATAAACTGTGAAACCTACACCATTACTAGTACACTATTACAAGTACAGAAATTCCTGCACTTTGTCAATATAAACACTGTGGAACAATTAGTCAGAGTACCCACTAGGGGAGCAAAATTTTGGATCTTATCTTACCAATATGAGAGCATTTTGCAGCATACCTTGTGTATCTTCATCACTTGTTAGGTCTGACTATAAAAACGTCTTCTTCAAAGTAAAATTGAAACCAGAGACTCCTTCCACCCAAAGTACCTTTATAAATTTCTCTAAGACTAATTACCTATTTATAAATGATACATTGGCAAGCTTCAAATACCCACCAAACTCAATTGACTCCACTGAATAAGTGGAAACATACATTGCCACACTATACCAACATGTACACAGATGATTCCTGTAGAAACAAGTGCACAGCAAACCCCAGAAACATGGAACTAATCAATAAGGAGATAGGGAACCTCCCATTATTGGAACCATCTCAGTTTGGATTCATTAGGGGTAAGTCAGGCTTAATCAACCTGGTGGACTTTTTTTGAAAGGGTCATCAAAACAGTGGATGAAGGTAAAATAAGCTCACACTCCATACCTTGACCTGGTACAATCCCCCCCTCAGGCTCAGGTCAGCTAAATAAACTGGGAATAAATCCCTACATGACCCACTGGATTGCCAACTGACTCACAGCTAGGATGAGGAGATCAAAGTAAGGGACGTTACCTCCACAAAGAGACAAGTCACCAGTGGAGTCCCCTTGGGTTTGATACCGGAACCTCTCCTGTTTGGCATCTGCTTCTCAGAAGTAAAAGCTAATGCCAAAGGGCTCTGGCTGATTAAGTTTGCAGATGAGTTGAATCCCAACTGACTTGGCCATCCTATAGGAAGGTTTGTCCCAAACAAATAACTGATGATAGAATCATGGACTGAAACTAATTCCAAAAAATGCCTTATCATATCCTTTGGGAACCTGTCTACCTAGGGGAACTACCACATTGACAATACACTCCTAAGAGTTGACCCAGTTGTTCAGGATTTGGGAACTTATGTGAAAAGTGGCCTAAATTTTAACATACATGTGGCCACTGTCATTCGAAATTCCCTACGTATAGTGCAGCTTATAAACAAAGGGATTTTGTCTAGGTCTAGGGATGTCACTGTCTCCCCTTACTCAGCTTTCATTAGGCTAGCGATTGAGTATAATGCCCCCTTTGGCATGTACCTGTCCAGACACATGCAACAATTGGAACAACCACAGAAATACCTTACTAAACAATAATGTTCTACATGGACTGACTCAAAGCCCTGTCACTATATTTGTTATTCTACAGACTACTAAGAGGTGACTTGTGTCTGGCATGCAAGGCATCCTCCTCCAACTCAGTAGAGATGGACCTACTGCATGTCAGCAAGTCAAATGACATCATAAATACTCAATCCAGAGATTTAAATCTCTTCTGCAACATCAACAGAATGGTTTGAAAAGACAGGTATATCTCTCAGAAGATACCGTTGCTTTGGATCAGACTACCCATCCATATAAAACAAAGCTCATTCCTGTCCATATTAAAGCACAGTTTGTATCTATGAATAGGTAATAGAAAATGTAATCCAGGACTGCCCCCTGCACTACTAATGGACAGAGGAAGTTTCTAAGTACTTTATCCCATGCATGGGTCCCCTCAAATTATCTATGATATGATCCCAGTTATTCTCACAAGGGGTAACATGCAATTATCGGTCATAGAACTGATAAGGCCATTCTAACACCTAAAAGATAGGGTAAATCAAGTACCAAAAGACAAAATTGGCTTGGCTTAAAATGTCCCTCAAGGGCAGCTGACCTAGTACTTACTTCTGAGTGTATGTATTCCTTGTGCATATGAAATGCTTTTGTGAACCTTAACTACAGGACAGTGACCATGTTCCCTGTGCCTTCTCAGATTCAGCCTCCCTATCAGGATTGCAACTTGTCTTGCCCTATCCTCTGAGCCTTATCAGGTTGATCCCCTCCAGCAAGACTGCAACCTGTCCTGCCATGTCAGGTTGAGCCTCCCCAGCAGGACTGTGACTATCCTGCCCTGTCTCCTATGCCATGTTAGGTTGAGCCCGTACCCTGTGAGGCTAAGCCCCACCAGCAGGATTGACATCTATCTTGCTGTCTTTCTTGCCCCCGGCATCTGATTTTCCTGTCATGCACTGTGCAGTATGGCTCCACACACGTTTGTGCTCTGTTACTGTACCTTTTGCTTCTGTGCACCCTTGTGATTCTACTAAAGTCCTTAAGGCCATTCTTAATAGTTTTTTTTCCTGCTGTCAGTTTGCCTGTATGGCAGCACTTTCTGATTCTCTATGCTGCTCACCATAATGGTGTGCTATCCCAAGATATCATGACTGTGGTTCTTATCATGCTAAAATAGACCTCATAGTGCAGTGACTATGCTACTCAGATGACTTAGTGAGGTCTTCCCTGAACTACAGATATGGCATAATATGTTATTAGCCATAGTTTATGCTATGCTTGTGTTAGCCCATTCCCCGGTAGGAGGTCATGTGTGATATGTCCATTTCTAAAGCCACTGCAAAGCCTGGCAGCACTACTGTTAGTTTACATTGAGCTACTGCCCATTTAAATCATGCTGCTGTTAAAGCGCATCTCACAATTATGCTGCATGTGCATTATATGGTGTCTAGTAAGTGATGCCATGTGTATCAGGCTACAACAAGTCTCCTGACTTTTGACTTAGAGAACGGACATGGCTTTTGCAGCTTCCCCCACGGTGCAGCAGGAAGTGTAAGCTCTTCCCTTACCTGCTGTATAAGGACCAAAGAGAGCACCAGCTAAGGAGGTATGAGGGCCCCTCCCTTTACAAAATTGTAGTCTGGTACACACACACACACACACACACACACACACACACACACACACACACACACACACACACACACACACACACACACACACACACTCAGGTAAATAAGTTTGTTGACTATATAATATATGCAATAGACAAGTCAGAATTACTAGGAGATCATTCATTTTTAAAATATTAAACATGTTTTCTTCCCAATGGGGTGTAAATAAAATTTAATTTAATCAGTACTTGGCAGGTTTTCTGATAGTTTGTCCCAGCCCAAAGATTACTGGGAAATAGCCCTTGCTCTGTAAAACAAGAGCACTTCTGTTCTTCCCATTGCAGACAAAGATACACCACCATAGCCCCCACATATGTATAAACATGTGTATATACATCTATATATATACAGCCCCCATAAATATATATACCCTGCACACACATTTATAAATCTATATTGATTGTCTGTGTGGTGTGTGAGGACATATGCATATATCAATATTTCTAATATAATATATATGCTTATCTGTATGTGTAGATTATAAATATACTGTGACATTTTCAGGTAATGAGCACAGCCAGTTTCTTCATATGCAGAATTGTTTTATTGAAAGAAGACAAAAATTGGATATGTTTCACCAGAAAAGTAATCAAAGATAAAAATGGAAACAGAATTGAAATCTTGCAACAAAGCACAGTTCAATTAATTTGCCATCGTTCATAGTTAGGTACTAGGCTATCTGCCCGAGGGCATTTATAAGCCTAGCCAGTGTATCGGCTTTCGCCACCCCATTGATTAATTAACTGATCCTCTATCAAGCAGAGCCAATGAAGTGATCCCAGGGGTGTATTTTCTGTTACCCATCCACTTGTCAAGGTTGCTCTTGAAGAGTGTTAGTGAGGGGCTCTGCCTGATGTAACTGATGGTAACAATCACCACAGTTGTACACAGTCTAAACTGTACCATTTGTTAAGCTTGTTAAGCAAAACATTTTTTTGTACAGTCTTTTCACAAAGTGTGAAACAACAGCCAAAACTCCAGGAGAATGCTTGCTACTATAAAAAACAAGAGGTTTAGAGTCTATCACTGCCAAATCTTCCTTTGGTGACACAGAAGACAGTGTTTTACCATAATCCCCCCATTTGAATACAAGTAACCTCCAGGTTCTCTGTTACCAGGACTTCCACTGGCAAATACGTAGCTCACTCTGGACTCCCATCTCAGGGCTGATTGCCACAGCCTTGAGCAGTCTCTCTTCATCAGTGAACTCCAAACACAAGGTGTTCAGAGACCTCTGGACTCCCAAATGACTTTGGCCGTCTTGACAATAAGCTGTCCTTAAATGGGTGCAGGTTGTTAACTGATTCCTCACACACACACACACACATATATATATATATATATATATATATATATATATATATATATGTACACTGAGGCAGGCTGATTGAAAGGAACCAGTCCCCATTTCTGTAGCCTGCTATTTTACTTGTCTGCATTCTCCACATTTACAGTAAGTCATTTACACATCTTAGAATTCCCATTTATTTCTGCCCTGTTTGCCTTAACTGCTTGGCATTCACATGACTTGGTGAAACCACCACATAATGGTATAATATACATATATATAAATATATATACGTGTGTGTGTGTGTGTGTGTGTGTGTGTGTGTGTGTGTGTGTGTGTGTGTGTGTGTAATTGTAACATGTTTGTTCTAGTACAGGGGTAATGTGCCTTTGCAATGTGTGTAATAGCATGGAGTATGGGAATATTTTCACAACAGTTAGGTAAACATTATGTATTAGCCAGTTTAACGATGCAGTTATTGCATTTAAATTTTTATTTATTATTTTAGCAGCTATTTTTTTTTTTCTCTACAGTGGCTGACCATAAAGCTACCTCCCCCAATGCATTCATCACAATTGTAAGTCCTACCCCAGTAGACCCCAAGTGTTCCCTTCTTTGGGAGAGTCTTCTTAATACTGAGTCTAATACTGACAGAAATATTTCCAACAACTTTTTTTGCTCCTCAGCTGTGGGATTTTTTTTTTTTGGTCGTGAGGCAACATTTTGGGGAACTACATAAGATGCCAGATGACTTGGCTACAGTTTTGGCCAGGAGGGCTAGAGTCATGAAGTTTGTTCCTTTGTCCCTGTATTGAAGATACAGAGTGGGTGAACTAGAGCTTGCCTGAAGACCCAAGACACTTGTCCTGTGACAGCACAATCATGGCTCAATTGTGAATTATACTTTCTTGTGGAATTATAATTAAAAGAAACATTTGGACCTGAGAGCTTGCAACTGAGGCCTAGTCAAGACCTACATCCTGGGTCTTTTTTTTCAAAGGCGTTCTGTACTTGGAAAGTCTGTGAAAGTCTGTAACACTGTTTGATGGAAAAATAACCAAATGTAATTGTTTATTTGGTTTTGAGCAAAGTAAGCAAATACTGTTTCTTGTGACTTTATGAAAAATAACCGTGTTCTTTTTGAAAGTTCTGTTTTCAGTGTCTCCTTGACACACACACACACACACACACACACACACACACACACACACACACACACACACACACACACACACGATTGAGAATAAATCCGCCACTGTTTTCTGAATCAGACTGTAATAGATCTGTGAACTGTACTACTGCACTTGAGCCTTATAAAACTAGCAGTCATTGTTTTTCAGTGACATAAAAGGATGTGCAAACTTCTGACCTTCTTTTATGCATCTATGAAAAAGTATATGACATTTGGAACTGAAGCTGTTAACTGCCTTCTGCTGGAAGTATAGCAATAATACAGGTAAGATATGAAACGTATGGCAGGCATATGAAACAGTAATTAGTCTGCCCAATGATTATAAGATCTGTGACTGTTTCCAGGCCAGGATGTGAAAAACTATATAAAAAAAACACAATTAGAGAATTCTGTAAGGAGAGAGGTTACCAAGAACTGACAATCAAACTCATTAGAAGGTGAATGTGAATCTTTGCTTAATTGCATATGTGTTTTCTGTATTAAGAAAGGGATAAGCCATATAACTGAATGAACAATCTGGAGGTGAAGCTTGGGTTGTGTAGACATGTGAGTTTGTTTTCTGCACTTATGTTTATGTTATGTTTATGATTAAATAAATATAGATAAATAAATGTTTCTATCAAGCCATGTGGAAATTCAGCCAGTATATCTTTTAGCTTAGTAATTTATTTATTTAAAAGACAGCAAGGTGAATGTTTAGCTGATGACAGATGTTTTTCTAGTAATATATTTCTTAAACATGATTGTTTTCTGTTTTCCCTGTCCAGGTTTCAAATTCTCTGCATATGTAACTGTTAACTATAGTGTTTAACACATGCTTTCTTAAGTATATTATTTACTCTGTAATAAAAAGCTAGTGGCTGATCATCTGTTTGCTTATTCATTATTTGATGGGGTGGACGGGCTGCTGACATCCACCACTGTTTGTCCAGTCTGCTCTGTTACAAGCTACCATTTGTGTTTATAATTATTTAGCTTATTGTAAAGAATAGATCAGTAACTGGAAGCTCCCCAGATAGGTAATCTGGGGTTGTGGCAGTTTACCACCATGGATCAAGATGGTAAGCTGTAGTACTGGAGAATATCAACAACAATACCTTAAGTACCCATGAAGTGGTAAGGGACTTGGGATCACAAGTTGACTGCGACCTTAACTTCAACCCCATTGAGTCTACTGTAGTAAGGAAGGCTTTCTACATAGCACATTTGATTAGTAAAGGCATCACCTTGGGAGCAAAAGAGGTTATAACCCCTCTATACTCAGCACTAATCTGGCCCTTAAGTGAGTATAACACCCCGTTCGACATGTACTGTACAAAGCACCTGCAACAATTGGAGAGACCTCAGAGGTTTCTAACAAAGAAGATCAAGGGACTCCAGCATATGCATTACACGGATTGACTTAAGTCCCTATCACTATACTCTGTATCGTATATACTTCATAGGGGGGGATTATGCCTGGCCTACAGAGCAATCTGAGACCCAAACCTAATGAACTTGCTGCATATCCATAAATCAAACAGTTTTGTGGCTACCCATTCCAGGGACCTAAATATGGCTGTGACTTAAATTGCACATGCTGGTGGGGCAGATTTATTTCCCAGTGACTGCTGCATCTTTGGAACAGGCTACCAATTCATGTGAAACAGAGCACCTCTGTGGCACTGTTCAAGAGGAACATGGATGAGTGGCTAGGGCACAACAAATTTTTACTGGCGATGGTGCCCACAACCCTCCTGGACATGGGCAGTCATTACTAAATGCAATCTTAGGTATTGGCTAGCATTTCTATGTTATTACACTGGGATGAAATGGCTAGGCTTGAAATGATCTCCGGGTTGGTAGCCTAGTACCTCCTATGATCCTATAGCTTTTCCTGGAAATTAATGTATGTATATGTGCAAATGTAACAGTTTATTTTATTCAAGGTACAGTTACTCTGGGCATATTTAGAGTGGTGAGAAAGAGTCTTGAGAGCTAGGTCAAAAACTCTGCTCAGTCGGGTGCTCAGTGTGAAGCATGTTCTTGTATGTGGATGTTGTAGGCCTATATCCATAGGAAAAGTACATATTTTCTGCATGCTTTTGATGCCAATCTGAATTTGCTGAGTTGTTTAGTTATTCATACTGATGTGCCTTTTTTATACTTGAATCTGTTTAATACCAGTATTAAAACTTGCCAGGTATTAACCCTGTTGGCCATCCGATTTTAGAAGTAGATAATTTATTTGTTGGCAGTGAAGCAACTCCTAGGACAGTAGTCCCTGCCAACCATACCTCTCACACACACACACACACACACACACACACACACACACACACACACACACACACACACACACACACACACACACACACACATGCCAATGGGCAAGTACATAATACTGTTCTGAGAAGTGAAGTTTGTAGTGGGTGAATATAGATGACAAGCACATTATAAAATATTATACAGGGATGGGAGGAGGACAACGTAAGAAATGAGCATGAAATTGATTATCATAGAGAGATTAACCCTAAAGAAGGAACACATCTTTGTTTGTATGGAGTTGGAACATGGGAGTAATACCATAGGCAATGAGCAGGTCTGTTTATTTCAGCTAGGGTCACAAAGTAGCAAGGGGCTTGCCCGAGATATGACAATAGTATATTCACTACAAGGGGAAGGAAAGGAGCTGTAAATGTCCTGCTTGTGCGATATTGTTTGTGTACTGTCCTGGTACATGCTAAGATAGATGAGACACTGAACATTTCGGAAACACTGTGCCATAATGTAAGCTTTATAATGTGCTCATCATCTGGCAGCTGGCACTGAGCAGTTAGGTCTATGATAGAGCTAGATCACACAGCATATTTATTATTTTATTTTATTTATTTTATTTGAAGTTTGATTGCCAGGATGGTCCATTGGGCCGAATGAGCCCGTTTTCAATGGAGCCCTGGGGAGAAAAGCTCCATGGATACAATAAAAAACATAGTGAAATACAATATATAAAAACATAGTAAAATGCAAGGAGAGTACATTTAAGCCAAAGTAAATCAAAGCAGGAAAAGAAGGTAAAGCATAACAATATGTAACAATTCACATCAGTTTACAAAACAAATTTTTTTTTTTTAAGTCACTATAATCACTAAGATAGATATTTAGTTTAAGACAATAGTGTGAAGGTATGTACACAGAATTAAATGTAAGTGTTTATTTACTGTATGTAAGTTCCTGTAGAGTTGATCTGGTTATAGGCTAAGGGATAAGATAGTGGCTGGGAAAGTTAATCAGGATGGGAACATGAGCATTCCCACAGTGTTTGTAAGTGTGAGTGAAGGAGAGTTTTAAAGGAGGGGAGACTGCAGCTGCTACGAATATGAGGTGGGAGGGAGTTCCAGAGACGGGCTAGGGAAAAAGAGAGTAGGAGTTTGCCTGCTGGACGGGTTGGTTTGTGGAGTTTGATTAAGTTCTGAGTGTTGGTTTTTAGGGGTCGGCTGGGTATGTGAATAGTGAAGGTTGAGGCAAGATTAGACTGTGCTATAAGGTATTTTATGAGCAACATAGACTGTGCTATAAGGTATTTTTTTCATGGAACCCTCCCATGGTCATTTGTATACCCTGACTTACCACCTATGATTCATACAGTCTTACTGAATACAGTTATAAATTAGATCATATCTTTTGCAGCAGATTCTGTGGAAACAAGTAAAATATGATATTCCTGATTTACAGGATCAACACCTGGGTATTTTCAGTCCTGAAGCCACTTCAATGGTTTTGGTACATCTTCTGGCCTCATTTGCACTAATATTCTCCAAGACTGAGTACTTGTCCTGCTTTCCCACTAATAGCTAGTCTCAGCTAACCTTGAAACAGTAACGATGTCATTGAAGTCAGAAATATTAAACATTCTTCATTTGTTCATCTGCATGTTGTTTGCTGAGTTGAGAAGTGACCTTCATCTTGCTACTTTTTATAGCAGTGCATTTTTCAACAGCTTCACATAGTGATAATCTTTGATATTTTGTAACGGGTCTATATTAGAACACCAACCTTTCAAAATTTTGAGTGTTCTAATATCGAACCCTAGTAATCAAAAATTTAAAACATCGAACATACAGAACAACAAATTTTTTTCCTAGGGAAAACATTTGCTGTTCCAAAATACGCACACACAACACAAGCACACCAAACAAACAGCAATCCACACAAATGCACCTAAACTCTTACACCTAACACTATACTTAACTATACATACACCACTAACTATCCACTTACCTTAACCCAAACTCTAACCCTAAGGTCCGTCACTATTGCACAGTCACCTCATCCGCACCCTAACCCTAACTCACCTACCCCGCCCTAACCCTCACGTCCACACAATCACACACTTACATGACCTGCGCCCTTACCCTAACTCACCTAACCCGCCCTAACCCTCACGTCCACACAATTGCACACTTACCTGAACCCAACCCGTAACTTTCCACCACAGCACTGAAAATACCAAAGCAACAGAAATGGACAACCGAAATCTTTCACTAGGAAAAAATAAGGTTTTCTGTTTCTTCGATATTATCAGCGTTCACTGAAAACGGGTCGATATTAAAACACTCAAAATTTTGAACATTCGGTGTTCTAATATAGACCCTTAGTAACAATTTCATTTATTTGTAGCTACTGCAGAAAATGTAGGCTTACCACAGTTACTCTTGGTAGGGAGTTCCCTTATCAATGCCCTCCCAGCAGTAGCAGCAGAATACATTAGCCAGTGAAATACAATAACCTACATAAAGGGAAGAAGAAACCCTCTGTGGTTGACAACTTCTAGTTTCTGTTCTCCTATCACTTCTTAAAATGTGTTTTTGCTTAATGCAACTTTCGTCTGCACATTTATGGAAAATTTTATCAATATTGCTATAAATGGAAGAACAGTAATGAACATATGGAGAACAAGAACCTCCGGAAACTGGGTCAGCTGATATGCATAATGCAGGCAATGTCATAGGCAATGTGCTGCTACAAGTAAGTGTGATGATGTTGAAAACATCTGTAGCTCTGCTTTTCTTACTACACATTTTACCCATCAGCAATATCATTCTATCCTCTAGACTTATATACACATTTACTACTTTTAAGAATTCAACATCAGACTGTGTGCCTGTAGTGAAGTCTTACAGTAAGTGGTAATGTCACAAGCTGGACTGGCCTCCACTGGTATATTGTGGGCATTGCCAATTTTGGTTTTATTTGAAGGGATACCTTAATCAAAGTTTTACATGGCTATGTCACACATAGGGTCACGTGTTGTGAGCATGGGCATCTTCTGGGCATTCCCAATTCAATAATTAACTTTCTTGGCAGTAATATCAGTATCATCCGTTACATTCTTGTTGGACCACAGCATTGTAAATCTTAGAAGATCCTTTGCATGCCACTGACTATGCTCACATCCTTCTACACGTACATGCTTTTTTAGAGTTCATTAAGTAGGATTTTGTTAGTTCATAATCATTTATATAGTTTTTAATTTTTATTTATTGACTGTTTATTAATTCATTTTTTATACGTTAATATTATATGTGTATGCACAATACAAAATGTAATGTTTATCTTTCCTAAATGAATTTTATTAACTAGGATTTTTTACACTTGTTGATTTTGAAGGTTTTATTGTCTTTACTCTATTAATTAGACAATTTGAGATTACGTATATAAGGGGTGGATTTTAATTAGGCATTGAGTACTCTGATGATGCCCAGGCTCTTGATGGGTGAAAGCGCTTAGTACCTTGTTTTTGTACATTGTTATTCGTTCAAATAAACCACTTTTCAGCGTTTTACTGTGTGGCAGTTTCAGTTTACTAGTCTTGCCTTGTGCCTGTAGTTTTTATCTGCCTGCCACTCAGTGTTCGCCCTTACTGGTTATTTTGTTTTTACAGCTTTTATATTTAAGTTTGATTTATTTTGTTTTCCATTTTTTATGGTTCCGGTTTCCCCACTGATTATTTATCAATATGGAGCAATTATTAATACAGCATATGGATATTACTCATTGGCTAATAAAAGCTCTGCAAGATAGGAGCCTAAAAAGCTCCACTGAAGCAGAAATACTGGTGACTGAGTCCCAGGAGCAGCTATACACTCTCCATTCCACCCCAGGTACAAGTCCGACTCGACTGTCAACTAGCCATGGTTCAGCGGGTTCTGTTGGAGGAGGCACCAACACAGGAAGTGTTCAGTCTGGAGGCCCACCCCCGAACTCTGCATTGAACACTAGGGACGGCCAAAATGGAGGTTTGAACGGTGTGGTAGTTGGTATTGACAAGAACTTTTTGGACTTAAAGTCCTTGTAAGCCGCACCATCTCTTAATAACACTCATGTTTATAACCTGGAGACATGGGCAGTCTTAATAAACAGTTTACTGAGTTTGAGAGGGTATTAAAAACATTTAAATCCCTACAGATGGACAATGCCTTCTTAGAAAGATCCTTGGAACTGGGTCAAGTTCCAAAAGGCCTACGGATTTTTAAACTCCCCTATGGATTTACTGAAGGTACTGTTTTATTTGATGAACTTATACAACTTTTTGACAAAACAGGTATTGAATTAATTAAACTGATTATACAGAACAACAACACCAAACTGGTGGCTTTAACATAGACTAGACAAAAGTATACGCAAGGATTTGCTTTTTGAACATAATAAGTTCCGTTTAGAAAATATTTTTAAAGACATGGACAAATTTACCAATAAAGGTTTGGACATTAAAAATCATAAGTTAAATAGAGATACTAATGACTATAAAAACAACAGAGTATATGTGCATTTTAAAGAATTTAAAAGTATGAGATGTCTAGGTAAGCAAATAGATACCGAAACTACAAATAGGGACAATTGTAGTTCCCCTATTAATCATAATTCAATTCAACCACATAGAGGTAGAAATGACAATTATGTTCACGATGATGGGGAGGTGGCTTTTTTAGAGGAGCCCATACTGAGAAGATCGGAACTTTTACGCAACCGACAGGGCGGTCAGTATCACCAACAGAATCGGCAGCACAACACAAAAAGATACAGGACCAATTCCTGGCACAGATAGATATAATTGAGAATAATAATTTTTCTATTCAAGATCTTTGTATATCACAAATCCATATTGAGAAAGATATTGATTATATGAATAGTAGTATTTCCTTTACTATTGTTAAGGACAACTTTTATGAATCTAACATGAATGATATAAGTTGTTCACAGAGTTTAGACACCATTTATAATCAGATTAAATGTTGAATTATTTCTGATGGAGGTTTCAGTTTATATAATTATACAGATAATATTTTTAGTCAGGATTTTATTGCTTTATTTAAAAGAGGTTTTACTTTTGTCCCATCTTTTAAGCACGATATTGGCAGAGTTTTAATTAATCTAAAACTCTATAGTAGATTATTGAATTTAAAGATGTTTTTTAGTAATAACAATGACCATATAATCGACACTAATTATTTTAGACTTAAGCATAGTAGTACCTTTATACCACCACAGAACCCTATGATATTTATTTTTGAAAAGTTATGTGAGACTCAGATTAGAAGAGTCCTGAAGGAACCTGAATATACACCTCAGAATCTTACCTCAGCTGAAAAGTTGTGTCTCAAAGAATTAACTATGACTGACAAATATAGGGTCATGAAACCAGATAATGGAGGTGGTGTGGTGATTATGTCTAATACTGATTATTATAATAAAATGACTATTATGCTTAATGATAATAATAATACTTATGAGAAGGTTTCAAAACATGAAATGACTAGGGCATACACTAAAGTAGATTGGTTATTGTATGAATTCCTTATGGATGGAGTTATTAACAAAGAAGAATATGCTTATTTAACTGTTGAGTTTCCCATTACTCCATCCATTTTTGGAATCCCGAAAATACACAAAGACATCAGCAATCCACCTTTTAGACCCATAGTATCAGCCAAAGGCTCAAAAATTGAGGCTATTGCATCATTTATTGATGTTCATTGTAAGGAGACTCTAATTAATTTACTGCATATTTTAAAAGACTCCTGGCACTGTTTAGATCAAGTTAGACAATATGTTGATAATATGGTTACTATTGATGCTGTGAATTTATATACTGTGATACCACACAAAGAAGGCCTGGAAATGTTTGAGACTAGTTTATTGAAATTTAGTGGAATGAATACTTCAAAATGTAAACTTATGGTGGAATTGATGGAAATAATACTGGAAAACAACTTTATGTATATGAATGGTGAATATTGTAGACAAAGCACAGGGGTGGCCATGGGAGCCAGATGTGCACCAATTTACGCCAACCTAGTACTAGCTAACTGGGAAACAGATTATGTGTTTACATCTACATATTGGTCTAACATAGCCTTATATTTGAGATATCTGGATGATATTCTCATTTTTTGGACTGGTAATAGAGAGGAATTAGCAGAATTTGTACAGTTTTTAGGTATGACATCTACGTTTTTAAAATTTACTAGCAAAATAGTTGAGAACAATTGCGAATATCTTGATATAGTTTTCTCGTTTAGTGATGGTGTGATACATTCCAACATTTTTAGAAAGAAAACATTCTCTAATTCTTTTTTACATTTTGATAGTTGTCATCCATACCATCAAAAGAAGAATTTGATTAAAGGTCAGATGGTAAGACTTTCAAGAATTATTAGTGATGACACTACATTTCAGTTAGAAATTGAGAAATTATGTAATATGTTTCTTGATAGGGGATATCCTAATGAACTTATTTGTAATACTAAAAAAGAAATTTTTACAAAAAGACATCTGATCTACAAACCAATTATTAAATATGGTTGTAGTAATATCTCGGAAGCGAACACAAATATGTCTAGAAAAGACACTTTTATATTACCCTATAATGAAACATCTCAAAAAATTGTTAATATTATACACGAAACATGGATAAGTGTTTTCACTAATAATGCTGAATTAATAGAGGCTATTGGTAGCCATCCCAAGATAACATTCATTAGAGGCAGGAATTTAAAAGAATTTTATGAGATGAGTACAGATAAGGATACTTTTAAAATGTCTAGGATGAGTAAATGTGGAACCTGTCGTACATGTAAATATATTAACGATGGTCCCTATGTTTCTATTTGTAATTTTGGCAAAACTATTAGATGTGCATGCTACTAAGATGGTTGTTTACCTAGCCACGTACTGTACATGTTCAGCATTTTATGTTGGGAAAACCATTAGGAAGTTAAGAGAACATATTGTAGAACATGTTAGAGATATTAAAAAGCACAAATCTACAAGTTCTCTTTTTACACACAGTATTAGATGTCCTAATTTTAAGAGATTTTTATTTTTTATTATAGATAGAATTCCACACAACATTAATAAGGGAGGTGGTGAGAAGACTATACTTGAGGCCAAGGACTGTCTTTGGCAACTTAGATTAAACGCCAGTACTCTGCCAGGTATTAACAAACACATATCTATATCCAGTATATTAAAATATAAATCATATTTTATTTGATTGGATATTTATTCTCCAAATTTTTTTTTCATAGATTTACCTATATTATTTTCTAATATTTAAATGTGTTATTTTTTAATTAGACAGTATAACATATATTTATTAATATATCTTTTTAGTGAAAGATATTACATACATAACATCCATTTTTTAGTCCATCCATTTTTTAATGTAGCAACAGTGTTATTTGTGTACACGTACATGCTTTTTAGAATTTTGTTAGTTAATAATCATTTATATAGTTTTTAATTTTTATTTATTGACTGTTTATTAATTAATTTTCTATACGTTAATATTATATGTGTATGCACAATACAAAATGTAATGTTTATCTTTCCTAAATTAATTTTATTAACTAGGATTTTTTACACTTGTTGATTTTGAAGGTTTTATTGCCTTTACTCTATTAATTAGGCAATTTGAGATTACGTATATAAGGGGTGGATTTTAATTAGGCATTCAGTACTCTGATGATGCCCAGGATCTTGATGGGTGAAAGAGATAAGTACCTTGTTTTTGTACATTGTTATTTGTTCAAATAAACCAGTTTTCAGCGTTTTACTGTGTGGCCGTTTCAGTTTACTAGTCTTGCCTGGTGCCTGTAGCTTCTACAAAATAAGCACAGTTAACATTAAAGCAGATGCAAACAGATATATGGATACTCGTTGTAGGTAGCACACACCCAGAAATGTGCATTCACTCTCACAGGCTGGGGCTCCAATGACCTTCAGTTCTCTACATTATAATGGGGTGATTTACACAGCATGGCAACCAATGTAACATGTAGTAAACACTAGCCATGAAAAGGAAAGGAAAGGAATACAGTCACAGAAAAATATGTCTCCATTGCCAGGGTCTATAGAACTTAGATGTCTTTTGTCACAGTATAATGCATTGGCCCACAATCTACTGCATCTTGCACACATAAAATGATGACATTTTGAAAATGCTGTTAGCAACAGCAGTCCTATTTTAACAGCTGGTGGGTTACAGTGATGTCTAACAATACACAGTCAGTTACCTTTTATGCAGTTCTTTCCTCCTCTATAAATGCTGTATGTGGGTGGTGGGCTAGAGTTGTTGTGCAGATGTTTTGGGATTTTCCTTAATATCCATCTACTACCTGATATCCAGGATGCAACAAATCATGTAGGGAGACATACATGTCATAAACTGTAACCTCTCACTAGGGCACATAAACTGCTTAGCTAATTGTGCCTTCCTTTCACCAATGTGACATTTAAGCTGCTGATAGGGCATGAACCCTAGACCTCTTGAACTTGTACTATGTTTCATATATATATATATATATATATATATATATATATATATATATTTTTTTTTTTTTCAGAGAAGCATTATTCAGGTACATAGTATATTTTGAAACAACTACCTTGGGAAGGTTTGGAGTTATCAAAAAGAAGTAGAGAATCATCAGATATCCTATGTAGAAGGTTCTATAGGAATGAGGGCTTTCCTAATTGGCTCTCTGAGAGAGCAACTGAGCTGATGTATGGAACAGACTACGAAATTACATTAAAACAAGCATTAGTTTAGATATTTTTAAGAAAAACCTAGACACATATTATGGAAATAACTGTTTTGGTATATATGGTTAGGCTAGAAGGGTATTATTGCCTGTGCCTAAAATATTTTTATGTATATATGTATGTATGCAACCCCCCCCCAACCTCCAGTTTAGATAGAAGTTTACCGTGATGACTCCTTTGCCCTGTGTCACTTGCCAGACTTCCATGGGTCAGAACAGCCAACTACAGAAATGGGAACAAACTGCAAAATCAGATCATGTCTGTGTTCCCTCCAGTTTTATTGAAGTCTTAATAAAACAAATTTTCAAAACAAATGCGTTACTTAATTATCAGTAGACAGCATTTCTTAGGTAAGGCAGACAAAACACTAATGCAAATTATAATCTGCTAACCTTGCTATCTGTCATATAGGCCATTTGTGATAATTATTAACAGTAACTCTTGTGGATATAGAGATAATAAGTACTGTGTTTACAATATACCTTTTCGTTTCAAACATTATGAGGTTTCAGAAAACAATGATAAAAAGTGCCTTGTGATGTGACAGAACAACTAAGTACAATATTAACAGCAAATGTGCTGTAGCTAGAACAACGCTGTGGATCCCGGGCATCTCGTCATTAATGCCATCCCATCATATCATGACTTGTTGAAATTGCATCCCCCCACCCCAACAAGTTGGCAAGCATTTTTGCAGGAAGACTGTATCACCTCTCCTCCTCCTCCTTTATTTAAATATAACAATTTCAGAGACTCACCAATACCAGGGAAAGGGGAAACATAAAATGAACTTCAATTTAACTGAGCTTAATCTAAAATGAGTTTTATTATGTCTGAGACTGATAAAAATGTACACATTGGCTTATTAAGCAACTATACAAATTTACATGCAAACACATATCCTAGTAGTTTCTAACAATAAATTGGATGCTTTCTCAATAAACATGTTTAACTTAAGCAATTAATACAGCCACTCTAATCTTTATTACATTGTTAAATAGAAAATGAATTAGTTCTTATAAATGACACATTCATTCATATAGTAATGTGGGCATGTGATCACATATCTGAATAGGCCAAGCTGCTTATTTCACCATGCCATATTTAATATTTATGGTACCAGTTCCCATTGTACAATCAAGTCATTTAATTTCAGCACAGTGTTTGGCTCTGGAAGTATTACTGAAAGAGTACGAGAGAATGAGTGAGGGGGGAATGGAAAGTAATGTAACAATGTGCTGAAGAGATTTGCTAAGATAAGGAATAACTTGGAGCAGCAACTCACGTCTTTACAACTTCCACTGAACTAAACAGAGATAATACTCTATTTAGCATTTCCTCATAATTTTTCATGGGTTCATTGCATTTGTGTTTAGACTCAGAATGGTGCAATCTTACCTCTGTTTACTGTTATGATGTTCAGATATTGATTTTAAGTATCCAGAAAAAACAAAATGAGGCAACGTACTCTCTAAAAACACACTAAAGTGTAATAGTTCCAGAGTACTTGGTGAAAAGAAGACTAGAAATTATGAAGTAATAGTTCAAAGATCAACTTTATTGAACAACCTTATGCTAAGCACTTTTGTCCTAAAATAAATAATTTAATCAGAGCATGAGTGCAACCCTTCTGTACATTTAAAGATATGAAAAACTTTACTCAATCAAAACTTCTAAAAAATCACAGGATAAAGAACCACATGATAAAGGATCTCATAAATATTCATAAAATATTATAATCTTAGTGAATGGTATGAAACCTTCATTACATAACAACTGAACATTCATAACTATTTTCCAAATACAAGAACCCATTATTAATGTATAAAATAAAAAAAATCAAAATACAAATGTTAATACCTTATTTGTTTTCAAAATGTATCAAATGTTTTAAATATCTAAAAACATGTTTAAAAATTACATTCTTTTGTGAAATGTTGTAAATAATCTTTAAAACACAACACATCTATAGTTTGGCAGTTCTAGGCATTAAAATATTGTTAATTGATATACTATCATTCAACCTCAGAGGTACTGTTGCTTTTAACCTCAGCTGCCATACTAACTCCCTATATTCCAAACACTCTCCCATCTTCCATCCCTCAGGTCCTCCAAAACTCTCTAAATCACACCAAATTTAAATTTCATCTCCTTTTGTGTTTTGCAAACAAGGGAATGTTTATACAATGCATTGCTGATATTGCATTTAGTCATATCATACAGCAGCTCATAAATCCTCTTTTTCAAGTGGCATTTGGTCTTTCCAACATAAAAACCTTGACAGTCTTGACAGACTGCAGTATAAACCACCCCTGAAGTACAGCAGTTCACCCAAGTTACTGTGGTCAATTTCTAGCTTGGTAAATATCAGCATTTTGTCCCCCACCAAAATATATTTACAATACTGACACATTCCAAATTTAATAGTGCCTACCCTCTCTCCTTTAGCCCTTTTCAGCCCTTCAGTTTTAATGTTTTCAGATTTGTTGTTTAGGTTAGAACCTCTCTTAAAAACACATTTTGGACAGATACCCACGTAATCTAGCATTGAGGGATCAACTTTAAAAATGTTCCAATTTTTGTTAATAATCTCCATAAGTGGTCCAGAACTGGAACTGTATTATATAATCACTGCTTTCTCATAAAAAATATTGCTTAGTTTTTTTTGTTGTTCTCATTAAGTGACTCAGATTCATGACTAATACCCAGAACTGGTTTAAATTTCTTTTGCCATTGTTGTGATTCTTCACCTCTAATTTCTAACAGTAATTCTATCGGGTAGCCTCTTTGAAAGAGCATCCTACATAAATATTCCACTTTCTTTTCAAACCAGGTGTCTGCCAATACCATTCTAGTCAAACATATCATCTGCCCCTTGACCAAGTTAGTTTTCTGGTATCCTGGATTACAGCTGTGATAATAGAATAAGAGTTTGAAAAAGTTGGTTTTCTATAAATATTTGATTTGAAACCTCCATTAACCTTATAAAGGGTACTTCCAAATAATTCATCTCCTCTCTAGTGTGCGAGTATGTAAATTCCAAAAATTGTGTTATGCCATTAATGTGTTCCATAAACTTAATTAAATTGTTGACCAAATCCTTCCAGAAAATACATATGCCATTTAAAAATCTAAAATACCGTGGTCTAAACAGTTTGGTTATATCATGCTTGGATGCCTTGGGCCCATTTATTATAGATAGAAATTATATTTCACAAGAACATATGCATTTAATTGAAAGCTTCGATAGACACCCAATAACTATTTCAGATCATGCACCAATAGAATTAAGATAAAATGCAGGGTGATGAAGTAAAAATGAGACACTGATGCTTTTCCATCTACCTGTTAAAAAGAGAGGAATTTATGGAGTGGGCGGTGAAAATTATTAGAACATTATGATCGAAGACAGACATTTTTTCAGACGTGATAGCAAGTGAGTGGGGAAAATGAAAATGGAGTTTAAAAATAGGGTAGAAATAAAAGACATATATGGTTAAGAAGTAATAGGGATTATTTAGAGGGGCTGTCAAAGGTTAAAGTATTACATAATAGGGAAAATCACCCTGGACAAGAAGAAGTAAAACTCTAGAGTGCTAAAGAGAAAATCATGGAGTATTTGGATAATATGCATGAGTTTAGAAAGATTGCTCTTTAAGCAACTGTTTTTTGATAACAACTCCAGTACACAAAACATTTTAGCACAATGATTAGGCAACAGAAAGCAGAAAGAATTGTCACCAAACTTAGGGAACCTATAACAAGAAAAATTACCAGTGCTCATATAGAGGCTTAAGGGATATTTCAGAAATTTTATGAAAGTTTGTATAAAGCAGAGAAATATGGGAATCAAGAAAGAGCACAAATGGAAATATTTATGGAAGACTTAATTATGCCAAGGGTGGAGGTAGATGAGTCTTAAAAACTAACAGGTATGATAGGAGGAGATGAGATAAAATGGTGCTGTATAATCAATCTGCAGGAATGTCATCAGGAATAGATGATATTCCTATGGAATTATGGAGAAAATAAAGTGATAAAGGTCTAGAAGGTTTTGTTTAAAAGTTTTTAAAAGGAGGGGAAGCACCAGCATCATCAAAGAAAACCTGTAGTGGCTATAAAGACACATCAGACCCAGCTTCATATAGACTCATTTCAATTTTAAACTATGATTATAAAGTGTTTATGTCTATACAAGGTAAAAGAATGGCACAGTTGTTGCCAAGATTGATAGAAATGGATCAAAGTGGTCTTCTGGAGGGGAGGAAAACATTTGACAACATTAATAGACCAATGATGTTCCAGAGGGAAGCATAATGCAAGAAAAGGCCTCTTTTGTTGTTAGGTCTTGATGCAGAGAAAGCATTTGACGTAGTACCCTTTGATTTTATGAGTACAACAATGGAGGCATTTGCATTCCCTGATACAATAATATGGTTCATTAGGAGAATATATGAAGGATCAGATGCAAGAATTAAAGTGGGAGAGTTGTGCTCTTTCCCCTTTATTTGCTTTATGTTTAGAGCCACTGGCAAGGATATACTTGGTATGGTAATCAAGAAAAGTTGGCTTTATTTGCACATGACATTATTTTGTACCTGACAAATGCAGAAAAGGACATTTCAGTGCCCTGGAACATTCTGAGACAGTTTCAAGTCTTTTTAGGATATACAATTAATGGAAATAAAAGAAAGGCTTTAGCTGTTAATTATGTACCCACACAAGAATTAGATCAGCAATACTCATATTTTTGGGGGGCATGATAAGATGAAACATTTAGGTATATGGATTCATGAAGCTTCTGTTATGGCATCTAAGAATATGTGAAAAGAGACTAAAAAAAATAAAACAAAAAATAAGAAACATGAAGCTCTTGTTTATGGGTATCGATAGTTGAGAGACAAGCAGAAAAAATGTTTGTAGTCCATTTAGCTTTATATTCAGGTAAGGCTTATTTTTATCAACCAGAAGGAAACGTTGAACACAATATTTAATAAAGAGTTGAAAGAATTTATCTGGGAGGGGAAGACAGCAAGAGTTAAGTCGGATAAGTTGATCCTTCCAATAGAACAATGTGGTTTAGGATTATCTGATTTGAAGGAATATTTTAGAGCTAGAAAGTTAAGGCTCACACACACACACACAGATATATATATATATATATATATATATATATATATATATATATATATATATATACAAGCTGAAGGTTATAATTAAAGTTGAAAGGGATAATGAATCAGGAAGGATGTTTAAGAAATAAGGAGAGAGTAAAATTTTGAAAAGAGATTCTTAAGGAGACTAATAACAACAGTACAGAATACTGTATTTATAAAGTAGTAGAAAGTATTCTAAGAACTAAGCCAACATGAGAATGGAGAAAGGAGATTTTTGGCAATAGGGATGGCTGCAAGTCAGGTACAGAAAATAGGCAATGGGGTGGTGGAATATGCTGGAGAAAACTGCAAAAGGAATTAAGGTATTGGGAGAAAATAACTAGAAAGGGAAAGGTAAGAGAGTGGGATGAGGCGAAGAAGACATTCGGATTGCAGTCTATAGACTGCCTTCCTTATCAGGGAATGATATCACAGTATATGCAAACAGAAAGGGATGGGAGAATGCTCTGGTAGATGTTTTAGTTAAATCTAGAACAGAAGCTGTTGTTAAAAAAGGATAATTAGTAGGGCATATAGAACATTGCACTATAACTATAAAAATCAATCAGAGGAGGTTAGAAAAGATTGGAAAGAGACTCTGGAAAATAAATTTATAAGGGAACAATGGGAGGACATATGCATGGCTCCCAAGTATGCAACAAAGTCCAGATGGTTTAGGATTTTTGTTTGGAAGTGTTTACTTGGGTATTTTTATACTCCAAACAGACTTCAAAGAATTTTTCCTCAGGTAGGTAGCAAGTATTGGAGGTGTTATGGGAACAGAAAGAGGTTTCCTTGTTTGATTCTCAGCAGGGGTACCTTCTTTGTGGTTTCTGCATGCCCACCCCCGTGCTTATGTGGGTTTTCTCTGGGTGGTCTGGTTTCTTCGCACATACCAAAGACATGAAATAGGTGGATTGGATACTCTAAATTGGCCATAGGTGTGAGTGTGCATTCAAGTGTGTAGTGTGGAAGAACTACTGTTGTAGGGCTAGCCACCTGGCAGTGTAAACCTTAGCTCTAGATGATTGTCACTTTTGAAGTGACACCCTGACCCTGTGTGCAAAAGTGGGAAAAGGGGTTATGGATGGATAGATGGGGGTGAGTGAGTAACTGTCCAGGAGATTATTTTGTGGAATTTGTTGCAAATGGTCCTAATATTGATATTGGATAATCTGAGATGATAGGGTTGGGATGTTTTTCATCACAAATCACATCTAACTTCTCATGAGCACTTTGATCCTTACCAATCTAATTTCAGAAAATGGCAGAGTACTGAAAATACTGCAACTGGAGTACTGGATAACTACCCTGTTGCCAGAAATATACGTTGTTATTCAGTCTTAATCATCACTGATATTTCTGCAGTATTTGGTACTTTAGTCTATAGAATTTTACCTGAGTACTTGCATAGCCACTGCAGACTTCATAACACAATCCTGAGTTGCTTTTCCTCTTACCTCTCAGGATGCACATAGAGTATACCTTTTGGATTAAATTCTTTTGTGCACCATCTTCTTTTATGCAATATACTGCAAAGCTCTATTCTTGACCCCTTTCTTTCTCAGTATATATGCCTTATACGTATGGGAAAAGTCATGGGGGGGTTGAAATACCCTTATTTTGGTAATGATACTTAGTTATCCTTTGCTGACTCTCAGAAATGTGTATGTCTCCCATTAACTTATTTTATGCACTTTTCACTCGCCCATACATAGTAATCATCTTAGCCAGGACCATTGTGGCTATGCTTATTCATTACCCATTATGGATGAGAATCTAGCAGTGCTGGGAACATCATCCATATGCAAATATATATATATATATACATATATATATATATATATATATATATATATATATATATATATGAGTGGTACGAGGATAGTTACTTGGACTTTTCTGCTTAGCATTTCCTCATGAAAACCTGCACTTCCTTTGTAAGCAGACATATTATCTCCACTGTGAATCAAGATGGAATCTTAACCCCAAAACATTTATCTTTTGACCCCCTCTGACAATAATGAAGGGGCTATGCCTCATCATTCCTCTCCTTCCTGAGTTAGTTCTTCCAGATCACAGGTTGTTATTCAAACCTATCCTGGTCGTAGTCAGGGTTTCAACTCTTTAAGCCACAGAGACATTGTCTTTTCTCTTAGCATGTGAAGGAAGTCTGGAAGCTACCCTTGACTGAATGAGGAGTGTTTATTTATTTTTATTTTTATTTTTTGTTCCTGAGTCCACAGAGTACTGAGGCAATATTTATTCATGCCACTTTAAAACCCAACACAGCTCCATGTCTTTTCTCTTGTCATAAACATGGTAACTGATTATAGTTCATGTCCTGGATGTAGAAGTTGGTTATTATAGTTAATGGTCAGCTATTAGTTTGTGGCTGAGTAAAAGCTGCAGTCAAATATTCTTTGTTTCATCTTGGCAGTATTGCCCCAATATAACATCTCATTCCATCAGCAGATATTCAAAAATAGTAAGTACTCTAATCTCTCTGTATTTGTGCTATTACAGTATGCTTTACTTGGGGGTTGATATTAGTGACCTGGGATAATTGCAGGCAATGAAGATTGCGTCAGTGTGATTACTCATTTTTTGGCAGTGACAAAGTGCAAAAATTCTGATATTGTTCTTAACGTATCAAGCCCTTCATGGAGACAATCTCTCCACCATTATGGAACTGTTCGTGGCCTAGCAACTGTATTAACCTTCCAGTCTTCTAGTGGGGCTAACAGTTATCCCCAGTTTTTTCTCCAGAGCACTCATAACTAAATTCCTTTGCACATCTGATCCTTACTTGTTTAATTTGCTACCTTATTGTCTGAGATTTAAGACTACTTTGGAGAGCTTTAAAAAAATATTTTCAAAATCATGTTTTTTTCCCCGTTGGACCTGAAGTGATTGTAATTGTTTCCTCATTTGCTTCCTTGTCTGATTATTTGTTAAGAGTCATAATTTATACAATTTGTTATCTTATGGACAGGAAGACATTTTATATTGCACACACTTTTGTTATTTAATGTTCTCTTGTTTTTATTTGTGATTAGAAGGTTTGGGATGGATGGATAGATGGATGGATGGGACTGATAAATAAATGAATGAGTGGATGGATGGATTGATGCAGGGGTAAATGGATAGACTGATATGTGGATGGAGATGTGCTTGCTGGAATAGTGGGTGCATGGCTGGAGGAACACAGCTGAGATCCTATGACTCAGCAAGGCAGTAGAGATTGTGCTGACATCATCTGAAAAGATGGAGGATGAATGATGACAAGGAAGATGTTCAAGGGAGGAAGAAAGGTTTTAAATCTGACATAAGAATGTGCTTGGTCATACAGTTCAAGTAAGACCTTGGATTGTCATGCTAGAGTAAGTACTGCACATACAGCAACACTGTACAGAGGTTCATGGGATGAAGGAGGAAGGTATGAAAGCATGTGAAATGGAGAAGCAGACATATAAGTCTTAGCAAAATAATTCAAGAGGAAATGACAGGCTGTTGGTTTACTTCCACTGGCACTCTTGTATGTTTGCACTTTGTGTTCTTGGAGCAGAATTAACACATATTCAAATGCAATATAATTCAAATATCATAAAAGGCCTTCATGATTTTAGTTCTGTAATCCAAGAAAATGTGTATGTTGGCAGTGCTTTGAAAAGTTGTATATGCACAACTAGATATGACTGCAGCTGTTTGGGCTGTTAACCATTAGCTCTGTAAGATAAATATATTTTCTCATTTATATTTTTTCCATGCATTTTTAACTTAGAACTGCTATTATGCAGCTAAAATTAGTTAAATGGATTTTAAACATCAGACAGTTGGAAAATGTTACTATATGGATTTCCACACAACCTAATAATCATTCAGGTCCATCAAGAACAATGGAGTTAGCTAGGACTTGGAGCATAGCTCTTCAGTAATTTAATGCCATAGATATGGATTGGCTGTAAAAACAGAAACATGAGCCTGATAGACTTAAGTAGTTACAATTAACAGAAACAAACTACCAAACAAAATAGTATTCCATTGCAATGTGACTGATTGCAAGCAGCACACTGTGATGGTTTTCAATTTTTAAAGGAGTCCTCTGAGTCATACTACAAACTGAAACCACCATTGATATGAGCTTCCATTAGCTCACCATCCCTGGGGAGACTAAGCAGTAGCAACTGACAAATATCATGGATGGAGGCAACCACTCAGGTACCAAATCTGTGGAGAAGCGATGGAGTAAAGAGAGTAGGTAGCAGGCATAGCACAACACATTTTGTGAGTAACTTGTCAATAATATGAGAAACCATATCTTAAATGTACTGTTCTGCTATTGTTTGAATTCACCACACTCTTTTTGAATATTTCTTACTATTATTAGGAAAACTGAATATAAATCAGTTATGTTTATTTAGGCTACTTGCTTCAAAGCTGTGCATTTCAAATAATATCAGTTATAATGTTTATATACCTTAAATTTTACAGATAAATGTGCTGAGCAATTGAGTATGGATGTTATTGTTAAGTGACTTGCTTTCCTATTTACTTGCACCACATTCTATTTAAATCAGCTCCATATGCTTATTTATTTAAGAAGCTGGATATAGATAATGCATATTTTTTGCTTTGGAAGTGTATTCTAAAGTGTAAATCCACATTTGGCATAAAGCTTAGATGTACATTTAATATTTCTGTATCAAACTGTTTCATTAAATTCTTACAGATTGCCTGACAGAGAGCCTTAAAAGCTGTTATGTTGTTGTGTTATTAATCTTTTCAATCAAAACTTCTGCACATAAATTATGGAAGGAGTATGGCAGTGATAAAGACACACGATACATAAACATCTGTGTATATATATAAAAACATCTGGGCATCTAGTCTGCCTGTTTACGTGCCCAGTGAGTCAGCTTACTTGTTTAACATCCTGCTTCTTCACGGTGAAAAAAAAAAGATACATAATGTCAGATTTCAAATAAACATGTGCCATCCTGAAGAAGGACAACTTATCTCTGGTCTTAGGATGTTAATGGAATGCTCAACAATATCATCCTGTTCGCCCAGTAGATGCAACATAGGCAGTGGCTGTTTTAGCTCTACATTTTCTGTACTGGGAGAAATTCATAGCATAGCATACACTCATGATTACTGCCGTAAGGCTTTCCCAGAATCAAATGACAGCAAGGCAACATTTGGCACAAAGTTACAGAAAATAAACTTGGATTTAAGCTCTTTAAATTTGGAATTCCCAGGTGCCTCTGAATTAAAGTGGCAGCATATTGCCAAATGAATTGGAATAATTAATCTGTCACATAGTTCTCAACCTCTTAAGAGACCAATGTGGAACACAGAGCCTAACAATGTGTGACGAACAGTCAAAATGTGGAACACCCTATTTTCGCACTGTGCGAAAATGTACCATTTCCATGGTGCCTGGTTGAAATGGACTTTCAAACAAAAGCATGAAGTTTAAGTACATAGCCAAAAAGTAACACTGTACATTTGTAAAATTCTATAAAAAGACAACTTGTAATTTAAATCATACTTTATTTTATACCGTTTTATACAAAATACATATTTTATACTATTTTATACAAAACCATAAATAACCAAATGCAAAACAGCACTACTATAGAGTATCAAACTAAAATTAAAACTACTACTATACAGAATCAAACTAAAACTGCCTATTAATACCATTTCCTACACATTACATTGCTCTAAATGATTGCTAAACACTATCCTGCTATATATTTCATATTGCAAACAATTCTGCATCTGTACAGTGTATTTTATCTAGGGGCATATGTATTTAGTGTAATTTAGATGAACACCCCGTACTATATGTTGCTGCATCTAACTGCCCAAGAATATAACACAAAATGTTCTGCATACTGAGCAGCACCACTAAAACTTCAAAATTCTTCATTTGTGCATCAATAGAGAAACGGTTACTCTATATATATTAATCAAAATGAAGTTCTGCATGACTAAAACAGTCAGTCTGCTACAACACTGTTTACCAAACTACCTGCAATATTGTACCACAGCACATCTATTTGCACAAGTCCACAGCCACAAATAACAGTAGTGATGACCTCAATGTTGTTGTTGTTGTAGTGATGACCTCAATGTTAAGAGTAGAAAATGTAGCATTATGAAATGTAACAAAAGGACAATTTTAGGAACAGAATGGTAAACAAACCAAAATGCAACAATATGCTACTGTAAATCATTCAAAAAAGTTAATGGAACAGGGTTTGCATCAACCTACATTTTCTGAGCACTGATGTATGAACTGCAACTCTAGTGTTTACTAACAGACTACAGTCTGATTCATTTAAAATGATAATAGCACAGATTTTGTATCCGCCTATATTCTCTGAACAATAAGCATAAAATTATAGTTTCTCATTACAACACCACAATCCTTTTAAAATGAACAGACTTGCACCAACTTACACTGCCCGAATAATAAATATGAACCTCTGTAAGTAGGCATTACTGACAGATTGTATTTTCTCACTTAAAAAAACAACCTTTTTTTTTAAACTACATTGTCTGAACACTTTAATCTCTCTAAACAGACATCATCATGAGGGAGTACAAAAGTAATATAAAATGTTTTGCATAAACTTACATTTAGAACAATAGGAACCTCTTCTGACAAACTACACTAAAGTTGTTTAAAAGTTAATAAAACAACCAAGAAGTTTTGCATCACATTAACCATACACTATCTGAATAATCAGCATAAACCTCTCAGCTAGTATAACTGATTGCAATGAAACTGAATAAAAGAATAGGTTTTGCACAGACCTACATTTGGTTAAATGATTGCAAAGCATGCAACTCTAATGTCAGGCTCTGCTAACATACTGCAATCCTCGGTGATTCACATTGATTTGTACAGATGTATTAAAATGTATTTGTAAAAGTTGCTTATGTTAAAAATACTGCAACAGAATTTTTAACAGAGTACTGTATGTAAATTGTGCCAAAGTCAGATGACTAGATATGATGTCATTCTATAACTAGCTGAAGGACAGAACTCCGGCAGCAGCAGTTTGTTGTTTGTTTTTGTTTTTCTTTAGAATCTGATATAGAAGATCTATGTCAGTTATCAGAGTTCAGTAGTTCAGTTGTTCAGTTGTAAGTTGTACAGTTCAGTTAGTGTGTAGGTTATGGTGCTCATTCCTGTCAAATACAATAAGCTGCAGGCAGCTAGGGAGGGACCCTTCGATGTGGTAAGGAAGGTCAGTGATGTTAATTACATGGTAAAACTGTTAACCAGGAGGCAGGGGCACAAATTGTACTATGTTAACATAATGAAGCCTCGGCATGTCAGGGAGGTCCTGGGCAGACTGCAAAGGGCAGGGTTGACCACTAAGCCCAGTAAGTGTCTGGTGGATATGGCATAGGTTTCTTACTTGGAACATAGAGTGGGGAGTAGTAAGACTAGGCCAGAACCTGTCAAAGTGGAAACTTTTCAGGCATGGCCTGACTCTGTTACCAAAAAGCAAGTGAGGGCATTCTTGGGGACAGTGGAGTACTATAAAAAGTTTGTTCCCAATTATAATACAATATCTGCTCCCTGCACAGATCTGACAAGGAAAAACAGGACAGATAGGGTATTGTTGACCCAAACCTGTGACCAGGCATTCCAAAAGCTTAAAGGGGCTTTGGGAGGACCCCTGGGGTTAGCCAGTCCAGATTACAGCAATGCCAATGCAGATGGATTCTCAAGACAGGGTATAGATTAATGCGTTCCCAGACGGGCCCCTTTCTGTCAAGTAACATTTTTCCAGGGCCACTTGAAAAACTAGCTTGAGTCTTCAAAAGGGGGTGGGGTGGGGGTGGATGTGATGTTATAAGGTATTGTCAGATGTACCAGGAGAAGTGAGACAGTGCATGTGTGGTATATGCCAGTATGGCTGGCTGACGCTTTGTAAATAATCTTATGTCATTTCACTATCACATTGATTTGTGCAGATGCTTGAATTAAAAATGTATTTGCAAAAGTTGCTTATGTTAAAAATGCTGCAACAGAATCTTAACAGAGTTATAAATGTGAATTGTGCCAGAGTCAGGTGACTAGATGTGATGTCATTCTATAACCAGCTGAAGGACGGAACTCTGGGAGTAGCAGTTTGTTTGTTTTTGTTTTTCTTTGGAATCTGATCTAAAAGATCTATGGCAGTTATCACAGTTCAGTAGTTCAGTTAATCACTTGTTAGTTATACAGTTCAATCAGTGTGTATTATCTCATCTTGCCTTGTGGAAGTAAATATCTCAGCAGTACATCTTGCCTTGCAATTCTAAGTGGGTTAACTAGGGACAGTTTCTCTTTAGTTCAGTTAGGAATAATACAGTGAGGTTAGTTTAGTATTATTTTTTCTGTATCTGTGAGATTCTGTCCAACTGTGTTATTTTTATATTTCCTGTGACTGTTTATTATAACTAAATATTAAGTATTCTCCTGTTTTCTATTTTATTATTCATTATTACATATTTTTGTACATTTTCAATGTGGCTGGTCTTTTAGGGAATACTTTTAACATCTTGAGAGCTCTTGTTCTTATTTTAGTGACATTGTGGCCACTCTGAAAAGCCTTGCTGCTTTGTTCACACTCTACCATTTATATCAGTATTAATTTTACAAAATATAATTGGTTATCCTTTGTAAGAGCCTTGGAGAATCTAACTGGTGGCAGCAATCTACCTTCTAGTCGAGAGAGGGAACACAGCTGGTGAATTTGTGCCAGTCTTTTCCAGATGTGTGTTTATGTGTGTGTGTGTGTGTGTGTGTGTGTGTGTGTGTGTGTGTGTGTGTGTGTGTGTGTGTGTGTGCGTGTGTGTGTGTGTTGTATGTGAAAAATCAGATATTCAAGTGTGTCAGATACTTTGGTGCCTAGAGAGGAGTTGTGGTATTGTATGAGGAAGTCAGGAGTGTCAGAGTAGTATGTAAGAGTGGTACAGGATATGTACGAGGGTAGTGTGACAGCGGTGAGGTTTGCGGTGGGAATGACAGATGCATTTAAGGTGGAGGTGGGGTTACATCAAGGATCAGCTCTGAGCCCTTTCTTTTATTTTTTTTAATTTTATTTATTTATTTAACATTTGTTGACTGGGAAAGTCCGACTAGGTTCCACAGATCCTGTTTTCAGTGAAGGCCCGGGGAGAAATGCTCCAGAAGCATGTCTTTAGAATGTGGGAGGAAACCGGAGTACCCGGGGGAAACCCATGCGAACGCAGGGAGAACATGCAAACTCCACACAAAAGGCACCCCAGCCGAGAATCGAACCGGAGAACCTCTTGCTGTGAGGCGACAGCATTAACCGCTGCACCACTGCGCCGCCCACTTCTTATTTGCAATGGTGATGGACAGGTTGACAGACGAGATCAGACAGGGAAGGTCTACAAGAGGGTAGTGAGACCAGCTATGTTATATGGGTTGGAGACAGTGGCATTGACAAAAAGGCAGGAGTTTGAGCTGGATGTGGCAGAGTTAAAGATGTTAAGATTTGCACTGGGTGTGGACAGGATTAGGAATAAGTATATTAAAGGGTCAGCCCAGGTTGGAAGGTTTGGAGACAAAGTCAGAGAGGCAAGATTACATTGGTTTGGACATGTGCTGAGGAGGGATGCTGAGTATATTGGGAAAAAGATGCTAAGGATGAAGCTACCAGGTAACAGGAAAAGAGGAAGGCCTAAGATAAGGTTTATGGATGTGATGAGAGAGGACATGCAGGTGGTTGGTGTGACAGAGCAAGATGCAGAGGACAGGAAGAAATGGAAACAGGTGATCCGCTGTGGCGACCCCTAACGGGAACAGCCGAAAGAAGATGATGATGTGTCAGATACTTGGAAATGGGACACAGTGCTTCAAAGTGGGTCTTGTTCAGGATCTGGAAACACAGAGAATCCAGTCCCAGGTCTGGAGCAGGTTCCCTGTGTGCTCATGGGGGAAATTGTGCTTCATGCAGAGAGCTGTATTTGAAGTACTGCATAAATCCATTCCTGTTTTTAGTGACTGCCTCTCACTAGTGTCAGTGGTGAGGATTGAGGCTCCTTGATTATTGGCCTGGGGTAAACTGGAGCCGTCACACTTACATTTTATTTCCTCCCAATATGACAAGTATAAAACTGATGTGTACACTTACTGACCAATTATAATCTGCATCAACTCACCAAGAAAAAGATAGCTTATATGCACCCCCCCCCCAAAAAAAAACGAAAACTAGGCCTCTTTCTAATCCTAATCTTGACTAAATGAATCAAATGAAGTAACATTATTCAACATAAACCTCCAATCTGGCAAACATAATATTACTGACCCACTGCAATCCTCACTAATTCACCAAGGAAAACCATACTATTCTGTGCAGCCCCCCCCCAAAAAAAAAATAAAACAAACAAAAAGAATAAATAAAAATAAATAAACATAAAAAATAAGTCTCTTTCTAATTCTAACCTTGACCCAAATGAGCCAAATGAAGTCAGGAACTTACCTCTGTACAGGTACGTGAAGCAGCTCCATCAGAAACCACACTGGGCTTCAGAAGAAAAAAAAACAGCGAGGTAGGCAGCTCTAAACTCCAGTAACTGTGGCACAACAAAACAAAAGGAAGGCAGGCAAACTCCACAAAACCTCCAAACCAGCCCAACAGAAGTGCCACCATCTTGATGTCCAAACTATGCTCAATAAACCTCACACCTTAAGGTTAAGATGGAATTAGGATCTTTCTGTGAGTTGAGCAAAGGTTTGGACTGGTAGCACTCTGCAATGCACACTGCTACAGGCTGCAGATTGCATCTTTTCTCCTAGTCCTTCAATCCAAATCTCCTTCTCCAATGCATCTCTCCGGTCCTCCCAATGCCTTCAGGAAGAATGATTTCAGCAGCTGTAGAAGGAAAACTCCTCCAGGAAAAGAAGTGTGTTCCAAAAGTAAATGGAAGAATAAGTGTTATGTAATACCTGTTTTTCAAGCTATCGCAATGGTGCGAAAATTCTTGAGATGTTACTACTGGCTGTGTTGTTAGGGTGAAAGTCCTGTAGTGATTGGCCAATTTCTTTCTCACCTCATTTGCTTGCTTTGCCAAGAAAATTATTTCTTGACTGGCTCATATATCTTTGACTCTTTTTGCAGTATATGAGCCAATCAGAAAATGCAAATCAGAGCTACCACTGTTCAATGTGGAACAGCGGACAAGTACCTCAGAGAGCCTTTAAATGCAGAGTGTTCTGCATAGTCTAGAGCACTTGGCTACTTAGATCTGTCATCAAGAAAAAAATGTATTTTTCAACAGTTAACATAAGACAACGCAAGGTGTACATTGTACTGCATGCTTTTTTTTTTCTTCAGAAGGATGGCGTACTGTTTCACCTGAGAGAAAAATATATATATAGTCCATGATGTGGGTTACACATTATTTCTACCTGAAAGTACAGACAGAATATATTTACTTTTTTCCTAAAATCTGCTTTTAGGTCAAGACATGCAAACAACTACAACATTGGGTGAGGGCAGATAGCAGTATCAGTAAAAGAACAGGACAGTTCTGTTAATTTCTTCTGCAGTTGCTGAAATCTGCAAACTCATGGGTACCTTCTCCTTTATAAACATTCTTCCGTACATTGCATGTACCTGCCAGCATCCTTAAGTGTAATTATTTAGAACCAGCTGCCTTTTTGGTGGCTACAGCCTGTTAGTCTATTTTCAGAAGCTAGAGACTGCTCCCCTACAGGCAACTCAGCAAGACAAAAGTTCCCCATGATGAACACCAGGACAGTTATTATTGCAGTTGATTGTCCGTTACACATTTAATTTGCACGTTTTTTCCCTAAAAATCTGACTCCTACTTTTTGATCAGCTATAGGTAGGCAGCTAACCATAAACCCCACCTGATGACCTGCATATTGGATGATATTATCTTGAAGAGACCTAATGCCATCCAATAAGTAACTTAGTTTCAGGAAAGTATGACTGGGGAAAATAATAAAACCATTTAAGGCGTATATGCAAGGCATCCTGGCTTCATCAATAGTTTCCAAATATTTTATTTTTTATTTTTATTTTACATTTGTTAACTGGGATAGTCCGACTGGATACATGTCCATTTTCAGCGGAGGCCTGGAGAGAAAAGCTCCAACAGAGTTACAATGACAAATTGTTACAGAAAATAGTATACAAGATGAACAATAATGAGGAAGAGAGAAAAAAGAAAAAAGACTATTTACATACTATTACAAAACTACCATGCTCTATCATATGCAAAATACTACTAATCATTAGATTATACATTAATAACATGCTAGCAGAGTCGTTAGGCCGTATTATACCTTAGAGTTTGGCAACATACATAGTTCTTATAACCCTTGCTAGGTTGTTCTTTTTGGGTATGGATAACACGAAGAACTAGTATGGGCTTGGTTTTGGTTTTAGTTTTAGTTTACGGCAAAGAGCTAGTCTGGGTTTGAGCAAGGACAAAGCCAATGTGACTTAAAGTGGAGTTTTAGACTATTTTTGAATTGAGTTAGTGAAGTTATAAGCATGAGGTTATTGGGGAGAGAGTTCCATATTTTTCCAGTGGTATTGGCAAACAGTGCGTCGCCACCTAGGTTGTAAGATTTAGTTGTTTGGACAAGGAGTCTATTTGCTGAGCGAAGGCAACTTAGATTAGAGTAAGGAGTCATTACGTTTTTTAGAGCAGGGGTATTCTCAGGTTGTTTAAGGATTTTGAATGCCTCTGTGAATTGGTACTGCTGGAGAAGGCATGGGAATTCTATCCATCCAAGTTTTTTCAGGTTAATACAATGGTGTGTTCTGTAGGGTAGGCCTGTAACAAATCTGGCAATGTGATTGTAGCAGGATGAGAGCTTATTTAGGTCAGATTTGTTAAGGTTAGTAAGCACAGGAGAGGCATATAGTAGGGTAGAGAGAAGGTGTGAGCGGGCAGTGGCTGCCCTGGCAGTTGGAGTAAGGAAGGTTTTTATTCTGTATAAGGTCCCAAGTTTCTTGTTTACTGACTTAATGGTTTGGTTGATATGCATGTCAAATCTGAGTCTATTGTCAATGTTTACTCCTAGTAGCTTTGTATAGGTGTCAGGGGAGATAATGGTCCCATTATTGGATTGTATAGTAAAGTGTTCGGTAGGTGATTTATTAGTTGGGTAGAAGAGAAGTAGTTTGGTTTTATTTGGATTTAAGATCAGGAGATGGTTGGCGAGCTGGGTTGTAGTTAGTAAATTTTCGAGAGAGGCATTGGAACATATTAGAGTTGAGTCATCTGCGTACTGAATACAGGTGGCTTCAGGGATGACTGTTTGGAGGTCGTTTATAAAGACTGAAAAGAGGAGAGGTCCTAATATGGAGCCTTGAGGAACTCCTATGGTATTTGGTAGCATGCAAGAGAGCTTGTTCTGCCACAGTACTGCTTGTTGTCTCCCAGTGAGGTAGGCTTGAAACCAGTCAAGAGCTGGACTATCTAGATGCAGGGTTTTTAGAGTATGTAGAAGTAACTGGTGGTTTACCATATCGAAGGCTTTCGATAGGTCCAGGAAGAGAGCAGAGAATATTTTTTTGTTATTCTGGTTAAGATTTATATTTTCAGTAAAAGAGAGGAGGGCAGTGGTTGTACTGTGATGGGGTCTGAATCCATGTTGAGAGTCTGTTAGTAGTTTATTCTGGGTTAGATAGAGCATTAGTTGGTTGTGCACACACTTTTCCATAATTTTGGAAGTGGTGATAGTATGGCTATTGGTCTATAGTTTGATAGTTCTGTGGATGTACCACCTTTGTGGAGTGGTATAACATAGGATATTTTCCATATTGAGGGGATTGCGGCCTCGGTTATGGTTCTGTTAATTAAAATCGAGATAGGGTAGGCTACGACATCTGCAGCTATTTGCAGATATTCAGCTGGGAGAAGATCGGCAGAAAGGGTGGTTGGCTTCAGCTTTTTCAAAAGGGATCTGATAAAGGATGTGGACACAGGTTGGAGGTTAAAAGAGAGTGGCGAGTCGGGTGTAGCATTTATTGATGTGGAGGGAGGAGATAGTTGGTTAGCTAAGGACCGAATGGTTTCAGTGAAGAAAGTATTGAAGGAATTTGCTACTTCTTCTCGGCTCTTGTCAGATAATGTTCCTGGGGTAGGAGTGGTGGATTTGCCTGGTTGGAGAAGTTTATTTAAGCCTGCCCAGTACTTTTGAAGGTTATTTTGATGTTTATGTTGCAGATGGTATAAGTAGTTTTTCTTGTCTAGTGTGATGGCTTTTTTAGTCTCATTTCTTAATTGTTGGAATTTGATATGGTCTAGGGGTAACGTGGTAGTGCGCCATTTATCCCATGCTTTATCTCTAGTTGTTATTTTGGATTTAGATTCTGTTGTTAGCCAGGGTGCTAGTTGAGTTTTAATTCTGGGTGATCGTTTTGGAGCATGTGAGTCAAGTATGGTAAGGAATATATTGTTAAAGAATGACACTGCCTCATCAAGGGGAAGGTGCTTTAGTTTTGACCAGTTACAAGATTTGAGTTCTAATTGAAATTTTGTTGGGTCAAAGTTTTTCTTGGTTCTGATGGACCTATAGATAGGCAAGCTTGCGCAACTGGTTTTGTCTTTCATAATGTATGTGATCAGGTGATCACTAAGAACATTGGGGAGAGTCCCAGACATATAGTTCTGGGGGTGTCTGTTGGTGAGTATCCAGTCAAGTATACTCTCTTTTTGGTTAGAATTTCCTAGTCTGGTGGTAGAGGATATGATCTGAGAGAATCCATGTAGATTAATAGAGATGGGGTTGGACTGTGTGGAGCATTGGTTCCAGTCAATATTAACATCGCCCAGGACGATAGTTTCTTGAGGGTAGTTGTTAGCTATCCAATGTAGAATGACCTCTAGTGTTTCCACATTGTTCCCAGGGGGGATGTAGATAACAATTAGATTTATGCTTTTTTGATTGTTTAGTAGAAGTTTTAGAGCTAGTATTTCAGCGTTAGAGACCTGGGGTGGTTGTTTGGGATTAGTTATGATGTTAAGTGTGCTATTATATAAGACGGCTATTCCACCTCCTCTTTTCTTTATGCGATCAACCCTAAGTATATTGAATCCGGGTGGCAAGATCTCATTATCTTTGGTTGATGGCCTGAGCCAGGTTTCAGATAGACACATTATGTCAGGGAGGTAGGTAGCTAGCACCGCATGCAGGCTATGTATCTTGTTGTTTAGGCTTCTTATGTTTAAGTGGCAAATTAGAAGGGAGTTAACCAGTCTGTGGGAGAGTGGAGGGCTAGTAGAGTTTGGAGTTGAGGTTGGGCCTGGATTAGGATGAATGTCTCCATCTATGGTGATGTTTTTTCTTAGATAAGCTAGTAGTCTTAAGACTTTAAATAATAGTTTTAGACCATATTTAGATTTTGGGGTTGTTTGGAGTGGTTTATTAAGAAACAGGTAGTTAGAATTTGTGGTTTTTGGGGTTGTATAGTAGTGGGCAAATTCAGCAATCGGTGGAGGTAGGGGGGTATTGGTTTGACATTTTGGATAGGAGAAACCTAAGAATGGTAGATGTTCATAGCTAGTAAGGAAGTATGGTAGAATTAAGAGTGGTAAGATAAGGGGAAGGATTTTACAATTTGATATTGACATGGTGTATGGAATGGTATATTTCATCTATGAATGGGGGTGATATACTTCAGAGGAATGGTAGTGATTAATCTGTAAAATGGTGAGAGGGGGAGGGAGATTATAGAGAGGAAGTTATGTAGGTTGGAAAGGATGTGGGGGTGTGGCTTGGTGGCTATAAATGTGGAGGTAGTGGGGGCGGGTGGGATAAGGGGGCAGGGTGGGGTGCAAAGCGAGCCCGAGCGTAGCGAGGGCGAAGCGGAGCGGGGCTAAACCTGCCCCAGACTTTTCAGGGCCTATGAGTAGAGTAAGTAAAGTTAAATGAAGTACAGGCTACAATTTCTACTGTTATTATGCTGGAAGTTGATTTATTTGATAACTAGGGGGTTTACTGCTGTGTTTTTGAACCCAGTATATGGCTTTGACTGAAATCAAATAAGGGTGTTATTTTCCTTAAATACAGGACGTATTAACCTTGGTCGAGTGTTTGGTGGTGGTGGGACTATAGTGTTGCCTTGTCTGTGCGTTTGCACCTGGTGAGGCGACCTTCCCTTAAAGTGGAATTTTTAGTTTGTGGCCAAGTACGGAAGTACTGGACAGTACCTAAGTGGAGATACAATGCGATAACACAGTTTGTTTAGTAGGGCTAGTATCACATTGAATACAGTTTAAATTTAACATGCAGTCAAGTAGCAATCAGGTTACAAATTAATTATATCAACAGAGCGTATTTGAATAGTTTGCTCAATAGCAGCTAGGGCTTAATAGCTGTGTCATACTTAATCTTGTAGTGAATCTATGCAACTTTAGGCACGTCAGCAGAAAAGTTAATTAAACACACTGAAATATTAGCCCACAGTTAGCGCTAAACACAGTAACTTAATTATATATAATATAACTTAATTATACATACAACAACTGTAAATATCTGTAAACCATCTTCTTGAAGTAAGCACTTTAGGTATATATCCTTGCTCAAGCATGCCTTTATACAGTTAGCCAGTTTAGGATATGCAGACTCTCGCGACTAGTCAATTAGGTATTCACAGGAAAATATGCTCGGTTGTTGTTAAAATGCAAGCTAAGAGTAGACAAATGTGTTTGCGTTTCCCAGAGAACTGTACTCTTTACATATGTTTCAGCTTCAGCGTTCTTATGACACGCTGCTACCTGGAGAAACACCACATGCGGTATACAAGTTTACTGCATTTACGTTGTTTAATATCAAATATTCAGGCAGGTAATCACTAGTATAGACTCCTCTAGCAGTTGTAAAAAAGATATTTAACACAAATATGACTCTTCTAGTAGTCGCTATGAGATATATGCAAACATAGTCATGTAGACCAACAAGATTAAGTCGCAACGAGATATTTACACAAATATGAACTCCTGTAGCAGTCGCTGATAGATATTTACAAAGAAAATAGTCATATATGCCAACAACAAATTACATACCCTGTGTTTCAGAGGCCAACTAGGTTCAGGAGCACAGCAGCATTTAAAAAAGGCGGAAAACTGCAGGGGGATAAGTAACCTCGCTTATGTTAGAGGGGGGAGGGAGGAGTTACAAGTAGGACATTCCCAGGTGGATATCCAGAATTAAACCACCTTTATAAACCTGCCCCAGACTTTTCAGAGCCTATGAGTAGAGTAAGTAAACTTAAATGAAGTACAGGCTACAATTTCTACTGTTATTATGCTGGAAGTTGATTTATTTGATAACTAGGGGGTTTACTGCTGTGTTTTTGAACCCAGTATATGGCTTTGACTGAAATCAAATAAGGGTGTTATTTTCCTTAAATACAGGATGTAGTGACCTTGGTCGAGTGTTTGGTGGTGGTGGGACTATAGTGTTGCCTTGTCTGTGCATTCGCACCTGGTGAGGCGACCTTCCCTTAAAGTGGAATTTTTAGTTTGTGGCCAAGTACGGAAATACTGGACAGTACCTTGGTCGAGTGTTTGGTGGTGGTGGGACTATAGTGTTGCCTTGTCTGTGCGTTCGCACCTGGTGAGGCGACCTTCCCTTAAAGTGGAATTTTTAGTTTGTGGCCAAGTACGGAAGTACTGGACAGTACCCTGTGTTTCAGAGGCCGACTAGGTTCAGGAGCACAGCAGCATTTCTATAATATTCTAAAATATGCAGAGGAGATGGGACAATACTGATAAAAAAGACATAAACAGTCTGCTAAAGTCTGAGAAGGCATATATCTATCCGAGAATAATTTTCGGTTCCATGTTTTAAATCATTTAATTTATTGTAGGTACAGCTTAATTAAGTTTATTGACGCAGTATCTCATGCAAAATTCAGCATGGGCTGATGTTTAGAACTTGTGCCAGAAACCTTCAAATATCTGCATAAGACAACGAGTAATGTTAACTTTAATAGTCTGCCTTATGTTACAAGCCTTTGTGTTCACAGACTGTAAATGTGTGAGAAACTTGGGCTCTGACACATAAAACCACTAACCAAAACATACAAGTCAGTTATTCTAACCTTTTAGCATTTGATCGTAGAACTGTAACATATGAGAGAATCTTGGCCTTTTATGGATGTGCTTCTCACTGCTAAAATGATCACTTCTCCTTTCATGCATCTTACTATTCCTTATTCAAGTGGTTGCTAAAAATCTGAAGGTCTTTTTCTTTTTAGAAATTAAAATCTCCCTTAATAACTATAGTGAAACTGGTTTAGTATGATCAAAGGTGGTATAAAAATGAAGTATCTGTAGAACTCTTAGTTATCCTTCTCAGCAGCAAATGTTCTCTGTTTTGGCCTTTTTAGAGTATTAAAGCAGTGTTGTCACCTTGTAACAGCCTATACTTTGAATGGTGTGGTTTAAAGGTACAAATTAAATAAAAAGTAATGTATGTGTCAGAAATTAATTGAGAGTGTTAGAAAAGAACCTAAACTGGTATATTTTTTAGTATGAATTCTAATTTGGCTAAATTACCACTTTGAATAAGAGGGGAGATGGTGAAAAGAAAATTATGGTAAATGTCAGAATCACATATATTGTTATCACTGAGGCACTACATGTGATAAAAGTTCGGCATGATATGCAGAACAGACATATCTGTTGAAATGTAGGTATGGTCCTCCTGTCTGTGCCTGGGATGTAGAGAAGAGATATTAGGCCCCACTTAGAATGGTAGTGTAAGGGGTTGTTGTATCATTCAAAGATGAATTCTACAAATGGAAGTTATTGGCAGAGCTGGATCACTTATCCCTGAACACAAAAGAAAAGCATGACTAGAATAAAAACAAGATAATAAAAGGAAAAAAAATACACTAGGAACAAATGTGGTTAAATTTACAGTAGGTTCATTTCTTCCAGAGAATCAATTTCCATAGCTTGGCATCAGTCAGTAAGAGGCAAAACCTGAATGAAAGACAAAGGCTGGCTTACATTCTGCATATGGATGGTATGAAGTTTAAGATGCAGGATACCCCCCCCCCCACTAATTATATACACCAACTCCGAGGTCGCACTAGAGTGAGGAAAGGGCATATTTATTGATCCTCACTGTATCGCGAACCCACAAGTACAGATTCGATGAACGGCACATTCGAGGTTATGGCCAGTCGATGTTATGCAAATTTGATGTTATGATATACATCCCCTTTTCACTAGCCAAAAAAGAACATTTTATAGTTTACATTGTGTTGCAGTATAACATATCACTTTTCATCAGATAAACATTTCTTACACAGCTAACTCTTTGGAAAAAATATTTCATTTCAGCTTTTAATATGTGTCTAATAACACTTCACTGGCCTCAACAAGACACAGCCTTAGGATATAAAGTTGTAGGTGGTGATTAGCACTTTAAACTACAAAAACATGGTATAGCCTATGTCATATACACTGAGGCAAATTCCCCTATGAAACAATATGAGATCTTAAAAGAAAAAAATTGTTGGCTTTTCATGATCTGGAGCAGTGAAAAAAGTAGAAGTGATGAACCTGGGAGTGTTAAAGGGTTTCTGAGCACTAATCTGCATCTAGGTTAAATTATCGGAGAGAATAAATCTGAAATAAGCTTAGCTACAAAGGAGAATGTGGCTTTCTTTTAACAATAGTTTATATTTAAAATTTGCCTAGATAGCTAAAATATGTTCTGCTGAAACAATATCACACCATATATACACAAAAGGCAGTTCAGGCAATATCTATAGGTTCATAGGTAAGTAGTAGGCTAGCTGCCCTTGCGGGCAATTTTAAGTCTAGCCAGTTTCCCTTTTTGTGCTCAAATTAACCTATCCCATTTGGTTAGAGATATATTACCCCTAATGAGAATAACTGGGCTCATACCATAGATATTTAGAGGGAACACATGCATGGGATAAAGCATTTAGGAGCTGCCTTTGTCCATTACAAGTGTAGGGGGTGGTCCTGGGTACATTTTCTGTTTCCCATCCATGTATCTATGTTGCACTTGAGTATGGGCAGGGATGAACTTTGTTTTATGTGGTTGAGGGAAACTGCTTCTCTACTGACTGATTATGCAAATTCATCATATTTCTGTGAGTTATGTTCCATAGTTGAGCCACTTTGAATATTTTCAAATGACAATTCAGTTAGATTATGCAGATGTGCTGCATTCCCCACCTTTTGAAGAAAAGTCATATACCCACACCAGTGCATACCAAGGATAATGCAACATGACAGATCAAGACAGAGAAATGTCTGTAAAACTCTACATTTGGCACCTGTACAAAAAAGGACTATGTGTCAGTCTTCCTCTGACTGCTTATAACAAAACTTTCAGACAACTATTCTTGGAAAGTAAATACCTTATACACATAACACTGTCATTGTACTCTTAGTGATATCAGGACAGAACAGTGCCATATTTTGGCAGTTATGTTTATGACATGTTTACAATACCAAAATAGTTGCACTCTGGAGAAATATATATGTTTTTATTTCTGATGAAAGGCCAATCCATTGTAGATATATTTCAGATATATACTGCACTGCCAACCCTGAAAAGAAGTCATATAACCACTCGAGTGGAATACAAGTGTGATACACATGGGAACGCAATGTAACAAAAAATTAACAACAAAATGGAAATACATTTTCTTTATAGTGTTTCTTTAAGCCTAGTGGGAGCAAATCAGCAGTATCCATCATTTTTCCTTTTTATATCCAATAGGTTACTCAAAATACAAGAAACGTTTATTCCTTGACTTAGAAACACTTTTCTATACATAAAAAACAAACAAAAAATCACTGTAGGGTGGATAAAAACTATCTCTGTAAGACACTACCTATTTTGTACAGTCAGTATCACTAATATGGGTTAATATGCATTTTAGAGGCCCTCTTAGTATGTCCTATATAAAAGCATGTACAGGAAAATGTCACTAAATATGTGACATTTCTAGTTTAAATTACATCTGTTACATGTTTTGCATTTTTTGCTTTACCAAAAAAATGCATGGGGGTCTCATAAATATTCATGGACTTGAAATAAGAAAATGTTGAGATAAATTCTGACTTTTGACTATGATCAAGTGAATGAAATTATTGACACAGTAATTTATTTCAACTTGCTTCTCTCAGGCATATGTTCTGCCCATCCCTGGCAAGACATATTAATGATAATTTAGCAGTAATCAATTAAATGTAATGTCTCCTGCCATGCAACCTGCCTCCATGCCCATCAAAAATGTCCTCTTTCTGTGTGTACCCGTAATGTCTGACAGTGAGCAACATGAAATAAGTAATGCCCATCCCTAACAAGCCATTTCAAAATATACTTCTGACAATAATTGTGAAATAATCCTTTGTTTTCAAATGCAGACTGCTTCCCCAAATCTTCACCCCAAAATAACTGTAGTCTGACTGGACTTTTTATTTTTTTTATTTTTTTTTTTTGTTTTCCTTCTCTCCTCAAGGACCTTGCCCACTGGCTCCTCTACCTTCACCAAGTTGGCTGATTCATTCCAGTGGAATGACAGCTGGGTATTCTTATGGTAGGTAACAGCCCTTTGGCCTACTCATATCTGCTTGGGAATCCTCAGTAAGCTCTCTGTTCTCTGACAAGAGCTGAGTTGAAGAAAGTGAGCAAGTTTATAAAGTCTGAGGGGTGGCATACCTTCTTCTGTTGGGAGCATCCCCTTCCTGTCAGTTGATCTTATTAGTCTGCAATCATTACCTCCTTAGGGGTAGTGTGATTTAACATGCTGCCTCCTGTCTGGCTACATACTGTGAGTGCATTATGGTAGACTGAGTTTGGCTGGCTCAGAACTCTACTAGGTAAAGCCATGGTCTCAAGCTAAATGCAAAAAGATGCGTAGTAATCCCCTTTGGTAAAAACAGAGTACCTGCAAACTACAACATAGGAGGTAATCCCCTGAAATCTGAAGAAGAAATAAGGGATCTAGGGACCCATGTAGATAGTCAGCTTTCCTTTGATAACCATGTTGCCAAAGTGGTTAGAAAATCCTTCTATGTGACCCATCTGATCATGAAAGGGTTTGCATCAAGATCTAAGGATGTAATGGTGCCCCTCTACTCTTCCCTCATCAGACCCATTATTGAGTACAATGCACCAATTGGAATGTACCTGGCTAGACATCTCCAGCAGCTGGAGAGACCACAGAGGTACCTAACCAAGAGGATTACTGGCCTCAAACAGTTGCCCTATGCAGCACGATTGAAAAAGCTAAGACTGTTCTCTGTTGCATACCGGTTTCTCAGAGGCGATCTCTGTCTAACGTACAGAGCCATGTCCAACCCAGAATTGTTGAACATGCTCCATCTTAGGAAAACCAAATCTACTCAAGCTACACGCTCTAGGGATATAAACCTCAACACAACAATGAATAGAACATGCTGGAGGGATAGATTCCCTTCTCAGAGACTTCCCTTACTATGGTACAGGGTCCCGATCTACATAAGACAGAGCCCCTCACTATCACTCTTCAAGAGGAACCTTGATGAGTGGATGGGTAACAGAAAGTTCACACCGGGGATCACACCAACAGCACTACTAGATAGGGGCCAATGGTACTAGCTGCTAGTACAAGGGTCTAGGGAACTACTAAAGGGGCGGTGAATACCACACAACGTGGCTGGGCTAATATATGCCTTCGGGCAGATAGCCCAGTACCAACCTATGAACCTATACACAAACTGCTCCCACTAGATGTTACCCATATGTTGAGCCAGAACTGCCCCCACCCAATGGATGACTTGGTAGTGCCACTTGTGCCTATCCTCCTGTCAGCTGCTACAGGCACCTGAGCTGCAAGTTGAAATTGAGTCACCTGTGCACACCTTCATCCCTCTATGCCATAGAGCTGGTGAGAAGTCTGTAATCAAAGTAACAGAAATCATGGCCACCATGATGTGTTTCAAGTTGCTATCATCATAGACGTGTACTTCCCATCCATGACAAGCCATATTGAGACTCATATTAACAATAACCAAGTAATGCTCCTTTGCTTTCATACTCAGTTTGCCTTCACATCTCCCACCTCTAGTATTACCACTTTTTGTCTGATTGCCCTTGAGTGTCTGTGATAAAACTCAGTGAAATATTGGTCATGGTAAAGTTTACTGCTTGCTGCCTTTACACAGGTACTGCCCCTTTCTAACAAATCATATTTATGGTAAATCAAACGTGATATACTAATGTCACTTTATTTTAACATATAGTCTCTGCAGCCTCAGGCAAGTAATAACCCCATTCTGACTTCAGATATGTTTGGCAACAATTTGTCTGATCTATTGTTAGGAGCAGCATTTGTTGCTCATTGTCAAGTCTCTACCCAGGATCACTTATATACCAAAAAGGCATATATCTTTGCCATGGGAAGTATGTACTGTAAACATTTGCAACAGGTGTATCTGTATCCTGCCAGTATTAATCTTTTTTGTCATAACTACAGCAAAAAACTTTCCTAAAGATTAAAGCATCTGCTCCATCTCTGGGTAAACACAGATGCAGGTTTCTCAGATCTACCAGTATCAGTGTTTATCTGAAATAGTAAATTAATCTCAATTGGCTGCCATGGCCTTCTTCCGTAATGAAAGAGCAGAGGTGCACATGCATGCTAATATGTTGAATGTTGTCTTACTTTTTAATACTTTAGGGAAGTTAGGTAATTAGTACATTAATTGCCCTAATGAAATAATGTATCTTAAGCTGTTCTGGTGTTGGGAAAATTTACTTTATTTCACTTTTAAAAATTGTATTTTTATGATTTATATACTTAAAAAGATACAGAAAATGCTCAGCACCCACAGTTTTGTTATTGCCCACAGATGCTGAGATGATTAAGCACTCTGTGTAACAAAGTTAAAGATGCTGACCATAAACACATTTTTTTCATAAATATAGTAATGACACTTTTCATAGTCATATACTAAGATAAATTTATGTACTGAACTTTTTATAGCCATTTACTATGACAAACATCTCCTTTTCTGTCTGAGAATGCATTTTCTGGCATTCATAAAGTATATGGATCTGTAAGCAACCCAGGTATAGTCTTCAAGAATTATTCCACCAGTTCTATTCTAACTGGCATCTGTGTAAAGTATGACTAACCTAATCACATTTAAAATATTTCAGTGCTTGTGCTTCAGATAATAACTGTTTATAAATAACTAAGTAAATATTTCAAAACTCTTTTCTTCATCTCTAGTCCATTATTATTCCAAATCTTCTTCCAGTATTTTCTTAATAGCAAATTTATTATGAATATCTTTGGTATAAATGGTGAAAGATACCACATCATGCCAAGAAATCTCATGAGAGACACATTATCCTCTGGAAGACAAATACTCATCTGACTTTTTCAATATCTGGTTTCAAACCTTCACATGCTAAAACATAACCCATATGTCTCAGTTCTGCAACTCTAGTTTTACACTTAGTTTTGTTTAGTTTGAGATTGTTTCATCCTAGTCTCTTAATTAACATACTTAGTATCATGTCATGCTCTTCTCTGGTCTGTCCTCACACTAATACATCATCAGTTATATTAATGATTTCATTATGTCCCCAGTTTATCTATATAACAGCTGTCTGAAACACTTCAGGTGTTAACCATATTCTGATAGCAAGCCAACAAATTACAGTTTGTAACTTCCTTCATCAAGCTTAATTTCTCAGAACCCTTGATTAACATTAAGCAAAAATACCTTGCTCATAGCATATCTAACACCATTTCTTCAATTATACAAAAGTGAATGTCAGCTTCACTAGGGATAACATTCTGACTAAAGAATAACCTATCTGAGTTCAGTTAGTGTCTTAAGCATCAGCTGAAGTTGTATAAGTAGGTAGTAGAAAGCTAATGAAGTTGAAGTCTGCTTACTTCTTCTAGGGAGGTGGGTGCAGGAGTGTTCTGAGGGTTAGGCATTGGTACTGGTAGTGATGCACTGACAACCCAGTGCTACAATAGCATAGAAAAGCAGGAGGTTGAAGAATGTATCAGTGTTGTTGGAGGTATTCCCTTGTGATGCCATTGCATGCCTTCTCTATGTTGTCAGCCTAGCACATAAAGAAGGAAGTAGGTCTGCACTCAGACATTGACAAAGTCTCAGTGAACAGTAGTAGCAACTGTAAGGGGTCCGCTACCTGCAGCGATCCTCCTTCATGAGAACATGGTAGGAGTATGGGCTAAAGAATAGCCATGCTGCTTCCGAAGACCAAAGACCAATCTGCTGATTGAATAGCAACTTGCAATAAAAAAAATATCCAAAATGGATAGATATATCCTGTCATAGATTGATTAAGATTTTTTGGATCAGTGCAACAGAAATATTAATTGGCTTCATGACAGTAACAATGTTATTCATCTGTTCAGTAGTCTCAGTCTTATCTGTTTCTTTATGACATTTGTAAATGTTTTGCTGGTCCACTCCTTTTCAGTTTTGTTATTCAAAGGTACTGGAACTTTCCCTGCAACATCCACTACTAGCCACACTGTAGGATCTATCTTACTCTGATGACCTCTTGGCCTGGCCCCATTGTATTGAGGGCTAAAGCCTTGACTGCATCCCAAACTACCCATGTACAACTAAGGGCACTGGTACTGTAGGGATTGGGTGGTGAAGGATGGAAGTAATTGGTTGATGCCAACCTGCCAATCCTGGGAGGAGAAGGAGGCAGCCTGGCTCTCTGAAGCTGGAGCATGAAAAGCCTGGCAAGTCTTGTGCTGTAAGTATTGTCCACCTTGGTTAGACGTTTGTGCATGAGTGGAAGCTAATATGTACCTCCTGAACGCAGCTATGGTGGAGCTCATAAAGCTGCTGTAGTGAGTAGGGATAGGACAAGCCTGCAAGATTTGCAGACTCGCCCTGTCCTCAACACCTGGCTGTTGCATACATCAGTGAACAAATTGGCTGGATGCCACTTACTTCAGTGGATGAATTGATAGTTCAGTTTGGTGCAGGAAAGGGAGCCATATACTGAACTTGCCACCCACAAAAATATGATAAACCCTTGGTAAACAGCCATAGCCACTGAATAAATCTCTGTCCTCTTTACAGTGAAGTAATACAAGGTTAGTAGTTCTGAAATGATGAATACTACATGCATGTTAGAATAAGACAGCATGAGTATGGAGGCCTGGGTCTGATCTAGTGGACCATAAATTTAAATTGTACACAGTGTGAGAAACTGACTATAAGCCATGGCCTTGTAGATTTATTAGTGTAGAAACAAGCACATTTCAAGTTTAAGGAAATATAGCTGGTGGGGGATATGAACCACAAAGCAGTGCAGCAGATATGCAGTAGAGCTGGTAAAGCATTTAATAGTCGACTACTACCATGGTCCAAGATTGGTTTACGTTTCATGCACGGAAAAATGTAAGTGTAATAGCTAGTTTTATAAAGTTATGAAATGGAGTGAGCACTAGCAATGAATAAGTAAATTGCAAGCGATTACAGTAAATAAATAATGGCTCTGAAGGATTGCACTATGGGCAGCAGAAGAAAGAATGCATCAAAGTGACTTTTAAAAGTAGGAGATTAATAAAAAAGACAGAGAGAGAGAGAAATTGAGAGAGAGAGAGAGTGGGACAGGTAGTTAAGATAATGTGAAGAATATGATGGAAGATAATTATTGTGGCATAGGAGTAGCCAAGAAGTCCATAGAGAATTAGGAACACATATTAAGTTATTTGTCAGGATCTGCTGAGGAACAACTCAAGCTGTATAAGGTAAGAAAATTTGTTACCAGTGTCAAGCAGTGCATTCATATGTATTCAGTTTCATTTGTCTTGTTTGACTTGGTGATTATGAGCAGGCTTTTTAAAGTCATTAATATATGGAATGGTTCTTGAGTCTTTTGTACGAGGGTTCCATGTGGATGGGATTAGAATGGAGAAGGTCCTTTCTCAGTTTGACTCACTCCAGGAGTGCTGAAAACAACTGCCTTATTATTTTGTTTCCCTGCTGCCTGTTGACCATTAAGTTTTGATGAATCATTTCTTCTTTACAACATGAATGAGAGCCATCATGAATGTTGTCATTGTGGAGTATCTCCCAAACTTTTATTTATTTATTTATTCAATTTGGTAATCAGGGTAGAGCACTATTCCAAGTGGACTTATTTCAGTATCAGCGCAGACAAATATAAATGACAGTGGAGAAACAAGTTAATAGACATTATAAATACATAAGGGTGATTATGAATGGTCCTTATCCCTCTCTTGATGATTGAGATGTGTGCACATATCACACTGGGGTGTCCTGTGCTCTCCCCTTTCATGCATACATGTTCCCACATACCCAGAATTTGACAGCTACCATTACTGGCTTGGTGTCATCAAGCCCATGTCCCCTGTTCCAAGGACAATTGTGAATGTGAATGCCCGTGCATGTACAGGAGCAACTGTATGATTAGAATGGTGGTCTCCCTTTCCCCAGAATGGCAGGTCAGCATAAGTTGCTCATTCCCACCTACACTGCCTGGTTCTTCCAGCTCCAAAATCTACTACTGCTCAATCTTGGTTCATCTTAATTGTACTCAGGGCTTTATCTATGTCAGAGACTGGGGTTTATATCACTTGAGTGAGCTCAATTAAGTGAATGGTCAGTTAAGCGAAACGTTTCCTGGGGGAAAAAAAACAGCTTCCCACCCACTGATAAGAACAAATAAAACTAAACTTAAAACTCTGCAAAGTGTGTGTGTGTGTGTGTGTGTGTGGGGGGGGGGTTGCCTCCCACACCCCCTAACTAAATATACCAACTTCGTGATCCCACTACAGTGGGGAAAATGGCAAATACCCAATGATGGCCAACCACGTCCTTTCTCTGGGAAATAATTCACTTAACCAAGTGTTCCCTTGAGCTTTCACTTAATTCAGTTTGACAAATAAGCGATTCACTCAAGCATTCACTCAAATGATATAGACCCCAGAGACTGAGGGGAGAAAACAACAGTGTTACTAGACTAAGATCAAAGTTCATTATGGGAGTGGTGTAGTACAAACTTGTTTGCCAGTGTGAGCAAGAAGTTTTAGTGGAGTCATTTTTGTTTTTAAGAATTAATCAAGTAGGTTGCACAGTGTGTGACTGAAGGGCAAGAAACATTTCCAGTAGAGATGCAATGGTATTCTCTAATGAATACAGAGGTTATTAAACTGGTAGATGTGGTCCTGGGTGGTTTGTAAATCTTCTGTTTCCAAACAGAAAAAAGTGATATGAGGAAGAAGTTGCATTCTCACCTGTAATCAGTATATTTTTAGCTATGCAGCTGTGTGGTTATGGAGTTAGTAATCTGTTCACCTTTATAACATGCATTCAGTAGTTTAATAGCTTTTGATATGATGTGTTTGGAGTGACAGGCAAAGGAGAGAATAGGATCAATGTAAAAATCCATGTAACACAAAGGGGAATCTTGCTCATTACTTAGTATTGTTGGCTAGAACAATGTAATTACTGATGTTTTAGTGGATAATTTAGTTAAATTTGTTCTAGTCACTCATCCTTATCTTTACTTTCCCACTATCCAGTAAGCATTCAGCAGTCTTTTTTAAAACATTTTTATAAAATCATTGCATTCTCATTTGCAAACATAGATATGTATATATATATATATATATATATATATATATATATATATATATATATATGGTTCTACCTCACTTCAACGACACGCCGGAACATCGACATGGAAATCGCGAGCCCCAGAAGATCGACAGCGCAGAAGACTGATGCGACGGGACCTAGAAGATCGACAAGCAGAAGACCGACCCGACGGATGAAAGCACCGACGCCGAGGATGCCGAAATGGGAAAAGGCTGTGTAAGTATGCGGTAGTGACGGACGTTAGGGTGCGAGTAAAGTATGTGTGGATAGGGGTGGGTTAAGTGAGTTAGGGTTAGGGAGCGGGTCAGGTAAGTGTGCGGTAGTGATTGTGTTTGGGTTAGGGGCGGGATAAGTGAGTTAGAGTTAGGGAGCGGGTCAGGTAAGTGTGCAGTAGTGACGGACCTTAGGGTTAGGGTTTGGGTTAGGGTTGTAGGTAGTTGTGTATGTGAGGTTTAGTGTGGGTTTGTAGGGATTTTGGTGTGCTTGTGTTGTGTATGTGGTTTTTGGACGGGGAATGTGTTTTGTTTGTTGATTGTGTGAAGTGTATGAGGTTTCGTGTTTGTGTACCGTCGGTTATTTCGTTGTCGGGCATGTGGAATTTCGTGTTTTTGTACTGTCGGTTATGTGGTTTCGTGATTGCGTTGTCGGTGTTTTGGTGTTTTGTTTATGTGAGGTAGAACCATATATATATATATATATACATAAATATATATATATATATATATATATATATATATATATATATATATATATATATATATATATATATATATATATATATATATATATATAAAAATATATATATATATATATATATATATATATATATATACATATATATATATATATATATATATGAAACCAAACTATAATAACAGTTTCCATTGTTATTGCCCTGCATTCGTTTCTCAATTTCTGCCTTCCCTTAAACTCACTCCCCCCTCCTCCTGAAAATTATTTTGGATATATTATTTCTAAAAATTCAACTTATTTCTATTAAATTTGCTCTTCCTCTATTCTAAAGATACTACCTCCGCTAGTTCTTTTACCTCCTTTAAAATATGCAGAACTTCAGCTACAGTTTGTTTAGATTTTGATTTCTATGTTCTAATAATTTTTTTGCAATCAGTAATATTAAATTTAGCAAGGCATTTTATGTTTTTGGAATGTAATCCTATATCCCAGCTCAAAAAAATAATTCCCTTAGATACAGCTATTTGTACCTGCAATATATATGTCAGTGTAGACGGTAGGAAATTTATAAAATCTTCCCGCTCATTACATTTCCAAAAAAGTCATGGTCATAATTGCTTTTCTCTTCCTCAAGTCATCCCACCTCTGGAATTTGCTAGCTACCTGAGAAACAATTCATCTGAAGTAAACGGGTTATCAAAAAACCTAAGCAAACACTTCAATACGAAAATCCTAAAATTTCTGGATTTTGTTGCATCCTTGACGTCTTAAAAATTTATTTCCATTGTTCTTTTGTAAATTGTTTTTCCATTCACTTTTCCCAAACTCTTCTAACTACCTCTGATTCATTCTAATATTATCATACCATATTTTATAAACCCTACTAATTATGCCTTTTTAATAGCAGCTTCTTTTCTAGACTCAGTTAAAAACTCTACCAGAGCTGGTCTTTCACTTCCTTTACCTGTGCCTATACTCTGATACCAATCCTTGATAGGGAAGGTAGTTCTGACTTGCACTCCAAATTTCTGCTTAGCCTTATTTCACGCTATTAACTTTTCCTCTCAAGTTATTTGCTTCCAATTCCTTGTTTTCTTTGTTAATTCCAATAAATTCTAGCTTCCTCTTGCCTGTTTTCTATACCTCTACCAGACATACCTATTGGTAAAATATCCTTTCTCTATTCCCATGTTGGCTTAGTTATTAGAATACTTTATTTAAAATCTCCTTCCTCTATCCCCTGTTGGCTTATTTCTTAGAATACTTTCTGCCCTTTTATGAATATAATATTCTTTATGGTTGTTGTTGTCATTATTTCCTTAATGACCTGCATCCAAAATCCTATTCTTTCTTTTTTTCTTTCTCAAACTAACTCTACTATTTCATGGTCATCCTTTTCCACTTTAATTTGTAATCTTCTCCTTATGAGCCCTAACAGCACGCTTCTAAAGTATGCCTTAAAATCAGCTGACCTGAAGTCACCTTGTTCTATGGGAAGAATTAGCATATCCTTTTCCCCCTCCCAAATAAATTCCTTCAGCTCGTTATTAATTGTCATTCACAGCTTTTCCTCTTGTTGATAAAAACATGCTCTTATTTAAGTTCAAGGGGGCTTAAAATGTTTCACTGCTTTTATCTTGCTATCCATATCAATAATCATTATCTTCCAGTTTCTCATTTTTTGTATTGTCATTTTGTTCAGTTTCTTCCCAAATATCCTTACCTACCATAACAGAATCCATTTTTAATCCATATACCTCACCTGAATACATCAGCTTATCACGTTGCTATAAATATGGGTACTGCTGAACCAAATCTTGTGTGGATACATGTTGTACTGAAATAGTCTTTGTGTTATCTTCATTTATTTTATATCCAAAAAAGGAAACTGTCTCAGAAAGTCCTGACACACTGAAATGCCCTTGTCTGGATTTATCAAGTACAAAATTATATCATCTGCAAATAAAGCTAACTTTTCTTGGGTGGCATAACAGTTAAAACTTTGAATTTGTTCATAGGTTCATAGGTTTATACTAGGCTATCTGCTCTAGGGCATTTATAAGCCTAGCCGAAATGTGTTTGGCTTTCTCCACCCTTATAATTTAACTTCTAGAGCCTCTGTCCAGTAGTGCCACTGGAGTGATCCCAGGTGCAAACTTACAGTTTCCCATCCACTCATCAAGATTTCTCTTGAAGAGGGCCAGCGAGGGGCTTTGTCTTACGTGAATTGGGATTTTATTCCAGAGTGTGGGAAGCCTTTGGTATATGAATCTATCCCTTCAGCATGTCCTATTTATTGCTGTGCTGAGGTTTAAATCCGAGGAGCGTGTGGCTCTAATGGATTTGTTTTTTTTAAGGTGGAGCATGTCCATTAATTCTGGGTTGGACATGGCCTTGTAAGTCAGGCAGAGGTCGCCTCTGAACAGGCGGTAAGCAACTGAGTAGAGCTGTAGTTTCTTTAGCCTAGTTGCATAGGGAAACTGTTTGAGGCCCATGATCCTTTTGGTAAGGAACTTTTGGGGTCTCTCTAACTGCTGCAGGTGCCGGGTAAGGTACATCCCAAATGGGGCATTGTACTCAATTATGGGTCTGATGAGTGATGAGTATAGGGCACAATGATCTCTCTAGATCTAGACGAGAACCCTTTAGTTATAAGATGGGCAATATAGAAGGATTTTCTGACTATTTTGGCAATGTGATTGTCAAAGGAGAGGTTACTATCAACCTGGGTCCCCAGATCTCTAATTACTTCTTCTGTACTTAGTGGGTTTCCTCCTATATGGTAATTAGTGGGCACCTTGTTTTTCCCAAAGGGGATGAATATGCATTTTTTGGCGTTAAGTTTGAGGCTATGGCTTTGACACCAGGCATCTGTCTCCGTAAGACCCTTTTGGAGGATGCTTGTGTTGGCAGGGGAGTCTATTATGGCTCCCAGTTTGCAATCATTGGCGAACTTGGTAAGCCACAATCCTTTTGTGCTGGCCTGTACTTCAGAGAAGTATATACCAAACAAGAGGGGCCCCAGGACTGAGCCCTGTAGGACTCCACTTGTAACAGGTTTAGAGTCAGACATGGCACTTCCAACCCTGACCACATGCATTCTATCTGTAAGCCAGTTTGCAACCCATCTTGTGACATATGGGTTGATATTTAAGCTGATTAGTTTGTTTATGATTCCAGAGTGAGGTATTGTGTCAAAAGCCTTAGCGAGATCCAGATAGGCAGTGTGAACTGCCTTTCCCTCATCTATGGCTTTGGTGACTGTTTCAGAAAAGTCAACCAGGTTTAGGAGGCAGGATCTGCCTTTAACAAAACCGAACTGGGTAGGGTCCAGTGTCTGGAGACTCCCTATGTCTTTGTTTATGAGCTCCATAATGATACGCTCCATAACCTTGCAAATTAGGCTAGTCAGACTTATGGGGCGATAGTTCCCAGGATCCGTTGTGGGGCCACTCTTGTGGAGGGGGATCACTGTTGCTGTATGCCATTCCTTGGGTAAATAACCTGTTTTAAGGCTGAGTTGGAATAGTGAATTTAAGTGGGGGTTTAGTTCTTTCTGGAGCTCATGCAGGACGCAGCCTGGTATTCCGTCCGGTCCCATAGACGCTATGTTTTTTGCTTTGGAGAGGGCTGCTTTTACCTGTCTGTCTGAGATATCTGGGGGACTACATTCATCCGGGATAGACACAGGCCCTTTTGGGGGGGAAGGGGGGGTAAAGTTTGCACTGAACCTGTCAGCCAAAATGTTGGCAATGTCAGTCGGTTCCGTGTATTTTGTGCCATTTTGTACTAGCTCTGAGCAGATCTGGGTGTTTCCTCCCAGGTTCCTGATGTAACTGAAGAATGCCTTGTGATTAACTTTGGAGTCTTTGGCAATTTTTCTTTCGAAGTTTGCCTTTGAGGCTTTTATGGTGGAGTGAATTTTCTTGCTAATACTGATCAGGGATGCCTTCCCTTTTAGGGTTTTGGCCCTGTCATGTAGTAGTCTCCTCCTTTTGTTGTATAGCTTGTTTATGGCTGGGGTCCACCAGACTGGTCTCCTATTTTTGGAGGAGTGAGCCTTGGTTTTACTTGGGATGGCACGATCCATGCATTCCTGTAGGTGCATATAGAGTGCATTCATATAGGATTCTGCAGTTTGGGTAACATTTTCCGATTTCTCAGGGGCTTTGAAGTTTCCTGCTTCTGTCTTGAGGAGAGTGAAGTTTGTTTTTGAGAGGTTTTTCACTGTGGTTTCCTTGGCTGGGGGTGGGGTTGGGATGTGGATGTCCATTGTGATCAGTTTGTGGTCCGATCTCACCAACGAGGGATTTACTTCTGGTGTGGAACATTGATCCCTTATGTTTATAATGACTAGGTCTAATGTATTTTCCCCTCTTGTAGGAACAGTGACTAGTTGTTCCATGGCGTTTGAGTTGATGAATTCTAGAAACTGTTGGGCAAATGAGTTTGGACTCGAGTAGTTTACCCAGTCGATGTTTGGGTAGTTGAAGTCCCCCAATATTATAGTGTTTGGTGGGATCTTCATATTCTCTAGTGTTTTCAGGAAGGCCGCGTGTGGGTCTTGAGACAGAGAGGGTGATCTATAGCAGGCTATGACTTGGAAGGCAGTTTTGCCCACTGTTAGTTGCATATGAATTGTTTCCAATGTATCATGCAATGCCACTAATCTGGAGATGTGGGTGTCCTTGATGAAGATGGATACACCCCCTCCCTTGGTGATTTTGTCAGAGTTTTGTGGCCGAAAAGTATGATATGAGTTGAATCCTGGTAATGCTGGGGTGCTATCAGGAGCCTTGAACCAGGTTTCTGTCACTGCACAGATATCGATTTGCTCCATACTGAGGAGTGCCTCGAGTGCATGCATCTTTAGGTTTAGACTTCTGGCGTTGAGTAGCATTACCCTTAGTTTTTTATTCTTTGTATTGTCTAAGGAGGTGGGTTTGTCTTTTGAGCCTTGCCTAAAAAAGGCACTATGGAGGTGGCAAGAGCCTTGGCCAGTATTTGAAAGCCCAGGGGTGACAGGTGCAAGCCATCCCTGGCGAAGCAATGTGGCTTGTCTAGCATGTCGTCCCAGGCTGACAGACACTGGATCCCTTTTGAATGACACCAGTAGCTTAGCCAATTGTTGAAGTCTATCATTTTGTCTCTATACTGTGGCTTCATTCTAGGTGAGGGCAGGATGCTACTCAAGGTCAGGGTCATACCGGCCTGGGCTACATGATCAGAGAGCTCCTCTATGTCTCTTTTCATGTAGTCCAGGGAGGTACATCTCAAGTCGTTCACACCAGCATGGACAATGACAGAGTCGTATTTGTACTTGCTGTGCAGTGACCTGAGCGCTTGAGTTATGTGGCAGATCCTGGCATCCGACAGGCAACTTACAGTGACCTTCTCTTTGTTCAGTCTGGTGAGTGGGACGTCAGTGTGCCTGACTATAGAGTCACCTATTACTATTGTGAATCCTGTTTCTTTGCCAGTGGCTCTAAATATAAAACAAATAACACTGGAAAAAGAGGACATCCCTGCCTGTTCTTCTAATCAAAGCTTGCCAGACAGGAACTATGCCATCTTAATTCAGCTCTGACCCATTCTTATATCTCCATATTAATCCTATTATTCTATCAGGGAACGCAAATGGTATTATTGCCATATTCATAAAATTCCAGCTGACTCCAACAAATGCTTTCTGTGCATCAAGACTCACCAATAATAGTGGTGTTTTCTTGTAGTCTGCTTCCCCTGGATCATCATTATTCTGTTAATGTTGTCAAATGTTTGCCTCCTCTGCACAAAACCACACTCATCAATACTTATCAACTGTGTTAACACCTTGGCCATTTTTTCCCCTAGTATCAACATAAACACTTTATAATCATAGCTTAAAATTGAAATGGATCTATACAAAGCTGCAGCTGAAAGGTTTTTAGTCTGTTTGGGTAACACAGCCACTCAACTTTCTTCCAAGATGCTGGTTCCCCATTTTAAAGTAATGTTCAACAAAACCTTCCAGATCTTTATCACTTTCTCCCCTCTTAACTTCCAGATTTTCCACATGAACGCAATATGTTCCTGAAGGCTTCCCTGTGGATTGATTGCATATCCCAATTTTTATCTCATCTCTTCCTATCTTTTTATCTCACCCATTAATTATTATGCTTCATCTTCTCCTAACTTTGGCTTAATTAAGCTTTCACTAAACATTTCAATTTGTGCCTTTTGTTGGTTTTCAATTCCTTTACTTTATACAGATTATCGTGAATTTTCCAAAGTATCATTAATACCCCTGTAATAACTCTGATTGTTTTCTTGTCATAGACTCCCCATGTTTGGCTACAACTTCTTCTACTCTCCATTGTCAAAGTCATTGTGCTACAAGTTTTTGCCCTCTAGAGTTGTTATTGAAAATAGTTGGTTAATAGCGACCCTTTTAAACTCATGCATAGTGTCTAAACACTTCTTTATTTTCTCTCTAGCTCACTGCAGTTGCTTCAGTTCTTGTTCTGTGAGATGCCCCTTCTTGTTCAATACTTTAATATTTGTCAACCCCTCTAAATAAGTCCTATTGCTTCTTGTTTTCTCTCTCTCTCTATGTTTCCTGTTTGTACCATGTTCTTAAACTCCATTTTCATTTTATGACACTCACTAACTATCCCTCCTGAAGTAATTTGCATCTTTTGCAATAATTCTTGATTCAGGTTACAAACATTCTGGTGTACCCAATTTTTAATACTTATTTGTTCTGTCACAGTTTTGTCAGCAGCAGCTCTTTCTGCTGGTATGACTAGATCCTTACTAATGTACGTCTTAGCTGGTTTCTTGTGGCCAGATTCGGAGCATACACATGATGTGCTCTCTCACTTAAATTCTGCTGTGGAATATCAGTCCAATCACTTATCTGCACTTTCATAAATTTGATGCAATCAATTCCTTTCAGTTTCTCTGGTGAGAAGATGTCAAGAGTTAAACTTAAAATTGAGTCTTGAATATATGCCTCTCTTGAATGATTTTTTGAGGGCATGGAGAAAGACTTATGTAATGAAATTATGGACATTGAAAAACAGATTTCATCTCTGCCATCTTTTTCAAGCCATATAGATGAATATGAAAGAATGCTTCAAAGTATACATACATACGATTGCTATTTAGAGAATGGCAAATGTAAGAAATTAAATCGTGATATTCACGATTTTTCAAACGGGCATATTTATTCCTGGCCCAAAAGTGATAATAAATCAAGAACGGAAGAGGTGAAAAAACTAAGAGTACAGAAAGAGACTGAGCCTACTTCTAATACTGCTTCGATGCATTCTTTGGATGATGTGTCTGTACCTTTAAATCCTTCAGCTACTGAAAGTGAAACAACTAATATGGATAGTCCTGTAACAGCACGAGTTATTAAGGAGACTCCCCACAAACTTGATGACATCATCTGTTCTACTGCCGCACTCTGGTATGGCAATAGCGTCTTCTAGTAATTCTGGCAATGTGTTTTTTTACAAACGGACCACATTTCAACTAAAACTGCCAAAAGAAATAAAAGCCCCTATAGGGAACCGACCACTCTCAAGGGTCGAAGGAAATGAGAGAGATCCTCGAGTACACAAGGTTGTATGACGAGCAACAAGAAGCCCCAACAGAGACGCTAACTTTGTTTCTTAACAGTGAAGGTATCTATATATATACATATATATATATATATATATATATATATATATATATATATATAGAACATTGCTTAAATTTAACTGTGAAAAACCGTTCTATTGTTGATATCTCCAAGATACTATTGAACAAACCTACAATTTCTTTGTTGAATAAGGGCTTGAAGTTTATACCAGTCAGCACAGATACCATTGTGAATGCATTAACAAATTTAAAGACATTTTGTTATAATTTGAACATGAAACTAATGTTTGGTAACTCAGTAACATCTGTTAATAGTTAGTGTAAACGCTCCAGCTTATTTATTCCATTTAGCCATCCTATGGTAACTGCCTTCTATAACATCTGTGAGTTGTAGCTATGCAGACATTATAGTAATAAATGGCATTTTAAAAGTTTTTTTAATTTAACAATGAATGAGAAGGAAGCCCTTGAGGCACTATGTAAAAACAATGATATTATTATTAAGGAAGCCGACAAGGGGGGGTAATATTGTCATTTTGGATAAGGATGCATATATGAGAGCTATGTATACAATATTATCAGATGGTTCTGCATTTAAAGAAATTTCAAATGCAGATGTTAAGAAACTCATTAGTGCAATGAATATATGTATATTTGATTTACAAGCAATGAATGATATTAGTGGGGAATTATTTCAGTTTTTCACTGTTCCATGTCCTGTGTTACCCATATTATATGGCATTCCCAAGATCCACATATCTGCCATCCAATCTCCCATGAGACCGATTGTATCGGGTAGAGGTTGGTCTACTGAACTAATCTCCCTTTAGCTTCAACATGCAGTGGCTCAATACCTCAAATATGTGAGAAGTTATATCAAGGAGAATGGTGACTTCTTACAGCAATTGTATGCGTTTTTTTTCTACTAGGGGTAATAAACCATTATTACTTGTCACATTAGACATAAGGTCATTGTTTACAGTCATTCCCACAGAATATGGTATTGATTCTATTCGTGAACTATTGTGTACTCACTCACATGGAGATAGAAACTATTTGTGAACTTTTAGACTTTGTCTTAAGGATTAACATATTTTTGTTTGATAGCAAATTTTACCATCAAGTTTCTGGTGTTGCGATGGGTACTCCGGTCGCAAATACATATGCGAACCTTGTATTGAACAGATGGGAAACAGAACATATGTATAATACCCCCAATTAATATAGATCTAAGGTGGCTTTCTATAAAAGATTTGTGGACGATGTTTTTCTTGTGTGGGAAGGTGACAATCAAGAATTACAGCAGTAAGTGAATTATTTAAATAACAGCACTGAATTCTTGTTTTTTACTATGAGTAGATCTTCTGATCATATACAATTTCTGGATATTGACATGGAAGTACAGAATTATAGTATTCGGACTTCTGTTTATAGGAAAGCTGTACATACAAATAATTACCTCTACTATACTAGTATGCACTCTCCCCATGATTTCAAGGTAATAGTTAAGAGTCAATATAGACGTGTTTGCAAACTTAATACTGACACAGAAAAATGCATACAACTAGATGTTGTCACTGATGAATTTATTGAAAGGGGATATGACAGGAAATTTCTGGTTGACTTGAAAAAAGAAGTCCTTGAGAATAAGGATGTTGTGTACCCCCCTTATTTTAGTGAACAATGCACTAGTAATCAAATACAACCTGACTTAGATACTGCAAACATATTATCCTATCCTACTACCTTTAGTAGGTGTAGTGATGGCGTTAGGGATATAATTAATAATAACTGGTGTATACTGAGAAGCTCTACTGAGTTACAGGATCCTATTCCTGTAAAAGCCAGATTTGTCTATCAGAATTGTGAAAGTTTAAAATAAAAACTTTGCTATAAAGATCTAAAGTGTATGAATATGAACCAGTTCACAACAACAAAAAAGGGAACTGTTCCCTGCTATAATTGCAGTTGTTGTGTATCCATTAATAGTGAAATCATATGTACATATCCCAATAGTGGTGAAATCTATCATATCAAGTGTTTTGCAACATATAACGCCCTGTTATATGGTATATCTTGCAACATGTTGGACCTGTGCAGCCTTCTATGTAGGAAAATCTACTAGACAGCTTAGAGATAGGATCATAGAACACAGGGCTGAGATAAAAAGAAGTAACTTAACAAACTCACTAGCCAAACATGTTAGTGAGAATGGTCCAACCCATAGTTTTACCTTTAGAGTGTTAACTGTGCTTCAGAAAACAATTAGGAGAGGTGATATTAACAGCAAATTGGAAATGAATGAATTTGAATGGATTACACTTTTTCAAGCTGATGTTGTGCCTGGTGTTAACCAAATGATTACACTCAAACTAGTTCTTAAAGATATGATGTCATGCTTAAGGTAGAACGATTAATTTTGCTCTACCTTTAACAAATTAGTCTTTATTTATTTGTTTATTTAATTAATATATGTTTAATTCAGAATTAGTTTTTATTGGCTGTGTTTTATTGAATGATTAACCCAGCCACTGGGGATGCACAAGCCAGTGCATTTCTTTGTGCCGGTCCCAAGCCCGGATAAATGGGGATAAAGGATAATGAGGGAAACATACTCACAAGCGAGGAGAGTGTGTTGAGGAGATGGAAAGAGTATTTTGAGGGGTTGATGAATGAAGAGAATGAGAGGGAGAGAAGGTTGGATGATCTGCGGGTAGTGAATCATGAAGTGCAATGGATTAGCAAGGAGGAAGTAAGGATAGCTATGAAGAGAATGAAGAATGGAAAGGCTGCTGGTCCAGATGACATACCTGTGGAAGTATGGAGGTGTTTAGGTGAAATGGCAGTGGAGCTTTTAACCAGATTGTTTAATGAAATCTTCGAAAGTGAGAGGATGCCTGAGGAATGGAGAAAAAGTGTTTTGGTACCGATTTTTAAGAATAAGGGTGATGTGCAGAGCTGTAGTAACTACAGAGGGATTAAATTGATCAGTCACAGCATGAAGTTATGGGAAAGAGTAGTGGAAGCTAGGTTAAGAAGGGATGTGATGATTAATGAACAGCAGTATGGTTTCATGCTGGGAAAGAGCACTACAGATGCGATGTTTGCTCTGAGAGTGTTGATGGAGAAGTACAGAGAATGTCAGAAGGAGTTGCATTGTGTTTCTGTAGACTTAGAGAAAGCATATGACAGGGTGCCTAGAGAGGAGTTGTGGTATTGTATGAGGAAGTCAGGAGTGTCAGAGACGTATGTAAGAGTGGTACAGGATATGTACGAGGGTAGTGTGACAGCGGTGAGGTCTGCAGTGGGAGTGACAGATGCGTTTAAGGTGGAGGTGGGGTTACATCAAGGATCAGCTCTGAGCCCTTTCTTATTTGCAATGGTGATGGACAGGTTGACAGATGAGATCAGACAGGAGTCCCCATGGACTATGATGTTTGCAGATGACATTGTGATCTGTAGTGAGAGTAGGGAACAGGTGGAGGAGACCCTGGAGATATGGCGATATGTTCTAGAGAGAAGAGGAATGAAGGTCAGCAGGACTAAGAGAGAATATATGTGTGTGAATGAGAGGGAGGATAGAGGAATGGTGAGGATGCAAGGAGTAGAGGTGTCGAAGGTGGATGAGTTTAAATACTTGGGGTCAATAGTTCAGAGTAACAGTGAGTGTGGAAGAGAGGTGAAGAAGAGAGTACAGGCAGGATGGAGTGGGTGGAGAAGAGTGTCAGGAGTGATTTGTGACAGACGAGTACCTGTAAGAGTGAAAGGAAAGGTCTACAAGAGGGTATGTTATATGGGTTGGAGACAGTGGTATTGACAAAAAGGCAGGAATTTGAGCTGGATGTCGCAGAGTTAAAGATGTTAAGATTTGCACTGGGTGTGATTAGGGTGGACAGGATTAGGAATAAGTATATTAGAGGGTCAGCCCAGGTTGGAAGGTTTGGAGACAAAGCCAGAGAGGCAGGATTACGTTGGTTTGGACATGTGCTGAGAAGGGATGTGGAGTATATTGGGAAAAAGATGCTAAGGATGAAGCTACCAGGTAACAGGAAACGAGGAAGGCCTAAGATAAGGTTTATGGATGTGGTAAGAGAGGACATGCAGGTAGTTGGTGTGACAGAGCAAGATGCAGAGGACAGGAAGAAATGGAAACAGGTAATCCGCTGTGGCGACCCCTAACAGGAACAGCCGAAAGAAGATGATGTTTTATTGAATGATTGTTATTTGATTGGTATTTAAGTAACTCAATGAGTTTGCCTTTTATCTTATACTGAAGAAGGGTTGTTCTACCTGAAAGCTTTGCTCTACCAATAAATGTTTTAGTTGTATCGGTTTGTTTTTTCCTGCTTCTTTGGACTTTACAAGCTGCTACTTAACCATTGTTCCTGTTTTATTGATATTGAGTTTCTCTGGTGATCTCAGGTTTTCTCTATGTGCTCTTTCTAAGTCTTTTATTTAAGCAGTTCTTTTTGAGAAGCCTCATATTGAGTCTTTCCTTCATTTCATATTCTGATTTCTGCGGTTTTATGAACTCAACAGAATAGCCACTTAAAGATTATTCTTTTCTTTCTAATCTTTTACGTTTTGACTTTATATATTCCTTCAGTCTCTTTTCAGGTGCTTCAAACACCTCAGAGTGTATTTGATTTATTTTTTCCTCTAAATTACTGGAAGCTATATCCTGTACTAAAGCTGAAATGTGAACTGCTTTTTGCTGAACAGCTAGAAATTTATTTCCCATTAACAGTTTTATCTACTTTTTTGGGTGATATTCTGTTAATTTCTCAGAATTCCTTCCTTGCTGGCATCCTGACAGTGTAGTGACTAGCTAGTAACAGAAATGTACTCAGATTGTTAACTTTTACTGGCTTTTTTACCACCTCATTTTTCACACTGGGGGAGGTCTATGTTAACTTTTACTGGCTTTTTTACCACCTCATTTTTCACACTGGGGGAGGTCTATGTTAACTTTTACTGGCTTTTTTACCACCTCATTTTTCAGACTGGGAGAGCTCTAATCAACTAGATGCTCAGTGTGCAGCCATGTTGGAAGTCCTTCCAGTCAGCATTCTCGTCTCATCATGCTTTCCTCTACCACTCTCTGCTAAATTATCCTGTTGTCCCTCTTACCTTTTGTCCCAAATCTGAACTACTTCTCAGCTTCCTAGTATGGTTCACTTCCATATTCTATGATCTGAAAATGTCTCCTACCTCAGAACAACCAAGAAAATACATACGCTGCCTCTAGAAGTACCAGTTTTGTACTCTATATTCCAGTCTTCCTATTTTCTGAATATTTTATTTTATTTATTTATTTTACATTAGTTGACCGGGATAGTCCAACTGGATATATGTCCATTTTCAGCGGAGGCCCAGGGAGAAAAGTTCCAAGATAATAATACACAATGAACATTTAGTAAATGCTAGTTTCAAGCAGATTACAGTCATACGCAATGCCAGCATTTAGCACATATAGTACTAACTTATTATAAAACACTTTAGAACACATAACATTTTCAAAGTTATATATACATATAAAATATTAAATTAATAAAAATATTACATTCAGGTTTAAGACACATTGAGCAGCAGTTATACAACTGACCCTTCCTGAAATGGTGTGGTAGAAAAAAGTTATAAGTAGCTGAAGGTAAGTCACCTAAGTAATAGAGAGGTTACTGGTCGGGGTTAGTGCAAGGACATAACCAATGAGTTTTGAAGTATTTCTTGAGTTTGTTTTTGAATCGAGTTAGTGAGGGTTCTAGGGTCAGGTCAGCTGGGAGTCTCTTCCATGTTTTTGCAACAGAGTTGGCAAACAGAGAGTCCCTAGCTGAGTAGTTGAATTTGTATGTTTGAACTAGGAGTCTAGTGGATGATCTCAGTGGCCAGGTGCTGATGTAGGGGCTGATAATATTTTTTAGTGCACGTGTATTTTCTGGTTGGTAAAGGACTTTATATGCCACTATTAGCTGGTTGAACTGTAGTAGGCTAGGCAGTTCAAGCCATCCTAGGCGATTTAGGTTGTGAAAGTGGTATGTCCGATAGGCTGTGCCAGTAGCAAATCTGGCAATGTGGTTATAGCAGGATGATAGTTTATTAAGATCTGCTTTGTTTAAGTTGGAGAATAGAGGTGAGGCATAGAGAAGAGCTGATAGTAGGTGGGAATGGGCAATTGCAGTTCTAGCAAGTGGGGTAAGGAAAGGTTTGATTCTGTAAAGAGAGCGAAGTTTTTTATTAATGGTTTTGATAGTTTGATTGATATGCACATCAAACTTCGGGTTGTTATCAACTATGACACCAAGTAGTTTAGTTTGGGCTTCTGGGGAGATGATGGTGCCATTGTTAGCAGTTATGTTGAAGGATGGCAGGGGGGTCCTGCATGTGGGGGAGAAGACGAGAGGCTTAGTTTTGTTGGGGTTTAGGATTAGATGTTGATTGGAGAGCCATTTTTCCAGTGTATTGAAGGTATTTTGGGTTAATGTGAATAAAGTAGCTGGTGAGGTGTCAGAACAAATCAAGGTGAAGTTATCCGCATATTGAATACAGGTAGCATTTGGAATGACTGAATGAAGGTCGTTGATAAAGATGGAGAAAAAAAGGGGTCCTAGTATTGAGCCCTGGGGGACTCCTAATGTAATGGGTAGGTGAAATGATAGCTTGTCCTGCCATAGGACTGCCTGTTGTCTGCCCTGCAGGTAAGATTGAAACCATTGGAGTGCATGGTTGTTTAAGGAGAAGGCCTTCAAGTATTTATAAGCATTTTGTGGTCAACCATGTCAAAAGCCTTGGATAGATCTAGAAAGAAGGCTTTTATTTATTTTATTATTTTATTTATTTATTTAAATTTGTTGACCGGGAGTGTCCGACCGGATGTAGGTCCATTTTCAGCGGAGGTCCGGGGAGAAAAGCTCCACAGTTAAAATAAACAATCAGTAGTTACATTGGATTACATAGCGATTAACAATTTAACATAGCAATTACTTACAACATATTTACAGATAAAGAACATAGTACATCAGTAGACAACTACAATCTTTATCTGTGAAGTACATAACAGACATTAACAATTGTTACAATGAGAAGTTCCTGCTGTATAAAAGTACTAGGCTTATTGAGCATCTGAGCTTGCTATAATCAAGGTAGTTAGTGGAGTGGAAAGAAAGGTAGTGGTTGGATGGGATGGATGATATTAGAGTGGGAGTTGCAAGGGCATAGCCAGCATGTTTTTAGGTGTGCTTTTAGTAAAGTTTTGAAGTGGGTGCATGATGGTACGGAGGTAATTGTGGGTGGAAGGGAGTTCCATAATTTGGCTATGGTGCAAGAGAATAGTGCTTCACCAGCAGAGTTATTGGCTTTAGTGATCTGCAAGTAATTTTTGTTGCTGGATCTTAGTGGTCTGGTGATGCGATAGGGTTGGAGTAGATTCTGGAGGGATGGGACATTTAGTGGATGGTTTACTAGTTTGTGGGCGAGTGAGAGTTGATACCAGTGAAGGAGGTGAGGGAGTTCAAGCCAGCCCAGTTCAGCAAGTGAGAGACATTGGTGACTACGGTAGGATGCCCCTGTGGCGAATTTGGCGATTTTGTTGTAGCAGGTCTCTAGCGTGTTTAGATCGCATTGCCTTAGGTTGGTATATATATTGGAAAGGCATAAAGTAGGGTGGAGCTAAGGTGGGAATTTGGTATTGAAATCTTTGCTGCTTTGGTGAGAAATTGCTTATTTCTGTATAACGTTCCTAGTTTTTTGTGGACTTTTTTTATGGTCATGGATATGTGAATGTTAAATTTTAGTTTATTGTCTATTTCCACTCCTAGCAATTTGGTGTGTTCAGTTGGGTATATAGTGGTGTTGTCTTTTGCTGTGATGTTAAAGTGAGAGTTGTTTTGAGTATGTTTGGTGGGTTGGAAGATGAGTAGTTTAGTTTTGTTTGGGTTGAGTATTAATTGGGTATCGGATAACCAAGTTTCAACAGAGGAAAAGGCTTCCTGTGTGACTTTTTGCAGTTTTGGTAGGGACTGGGCTGAGCAGATGATGGTTGAGCCATCTGCGTATTGTATGAGTGTGCCATGTTTGGTGGCAGAGGCTAGATTATTGGTGTAAACAGAGAAGAGTAGGGGTCCAAGGATGGATCCTTGGGGAACCCCTATGGGGACAGGTAGTTGGGGAGATATGTCATTCTGCCATACAACGGATTGTTGGCGGTCAGGCAGGTAACTCTGAAACCAGTTGGTGACTGATTGTGAGAAGGATAGGTTATTGAGGACAGAGATAAGTTGTTTGTGTGGGACCATGTCAAATGCTTTAGATAGGTCTAGGAAAGTAGCAGAGGAGAGATAGCCATTGTTTTTATGCTGAAGGATAGTGTTAGTAAAGGAGAGTAAGGCAGTGGTGGTGCTATGGTTTGGTCGGAAACCATGCTGAGTACTGGAAAGGAGGTTGTTAGTAAGGAGGTAGTCTGAGACCTGAGAGTGTATGCATCTCTCTAGTATTTTGGAGAGTGGAGAGAGAGAATAGTTATGGGGCGGTAATTGGTTAGTTCTGTGGAGGGTCCGCCTTTGTGGAGGTGAATTATATGTGATACTTTCCACAGTGTGGGAATGTAACTTTCTGACAGAGATCATTTAATCAAGATGGATACTGGGTAGGCCAGAGCATCAGCTGCGATTTGTAGGTATTCACTTGGGAGGTTGTCTGCTGCTAATTTGGTGGGTTTAAGTTTAGTTAAGAGTTTTTTATGTTGGAGGTATGTACAGGAGAGAAAGAGAAGGCAGTGGGGAGATTACTAGTTGAAGGTGTGGGTTGGAGGGGAGGGGGGTTGTGTTGTTTAGCTAGTGATAGTATGGTTTGTGTGAAGTGTGTGTTGAATGACGTAGCAATATTTTCTGAGGAGTGAGGGATGTTAGGAGGAGGGGTACTGACTTTACCTGGTGGAGGATCGAGTATATGGAGGACCAGAATTGTTTGGGGCTGTGTTGTGAGGAGTCTAGGGCAGACTGGTAGTATTGGAATTTGTCCTGTTTTATTAGCTTTTTGACTCTATTGTGTAGTTCTAGGAATTTCTGTCTAATTGAGGGGGTTTTGGTTTTGCGCCAGTGCTCCCAGGCTTTATCCCTGTTTTTCATTTCTGACTTAGTGGTTTTCTGTAGCCATGGGGAGGGTTGTGCTTTGGTTCTGGAAAATCTTATGGGGGCATGGTAATTAAGGATGTTCAGGAAGGTAGTATTAAAAAATTCAACTGCGTCATCTAGACTGAGGTACTTTAGAGGATGCCAGTTACATTTTTTGAGGGATGAGATGAATGTGAGTGGGTTAAAATTTAGTTTTTTACATATTTGACGGTAGATGACAGGTTTAGCTTGGTATAGGTATTTTTTGAGTAGGAATGTTGGGGAGTGATCACTGAGGCTATCTGATAAGCAGCCTGTTATATATGACTGGGGGCTCTTACTGACTAGTATCTAATCCAGGGTAGTGTGCTTGCTGGAGTTTTTATTTATCCTGGTTGGCGACTGAATTAGTTGGGTGAAGCCATGAAGGTTTACATGATGGGTTGGATGGTTGCCAGAACAGGATTGCCAGTCAATATTGAAATCACCTAAAATGGTATCTTGGGGGAGATGGTGGGTAGACCAGCTGAGGAGGTTTTCTAGTGAAGGGATGTTTTGGCCAGGTGGGAAGTAGCATCCAATTATGTTGATGGTTTTGTTTTGGTTTATTTTGAGGTTGGTATATATTATTTCTTCATTGCCTATTTGTGGAGCTGATGATTTTAAGATCTGGATGTTTAGATGCTGTTTAAATATTATAGCTACACCACCTCCTTTTTTGTTTAGCCGGTCTACTCTTAGTATGCCGTAACTTGTAGGGAGTATTTGCTCACTGGTAATGTGAGGTTTTAGCCAGGTTTCTGTCAGGATGACTATAACTGGGGAGTACAAGTCTATGGTGGCATGGAGTTCATGGACTTTGTTGGATATACTTCTAATATTTAGGCTTAGTAGAAGGAAGTCACTTGGCTTTCTATTGGCTGTAATATGGGAGAAGTTGTGGTTTCTAGTCTGATTATGAGGATTGGGGTTGGAGATGGTAGGGCCAGGGTTGGGGTGGATATCTCCACTTAGGGCTAGGTTTGATATGCATGAGGTTATTAGTTTTCTCAGTTTTTGAATGTGTTTGTTTATAAGGGAAACTTTATGATTGTGCTCTGTGGGTAATAGGTATGGTGGGAGGGTTACTATGTTAAGTTGTAGGGATGCTTTATGTTTGAGTAATATAGTTGGTAAAATAGGTGGGGGTGCATAGGGATGGTTCTTGAGCTGGTGGGAGCTGAGTGAGTGCTGAGGATAGTTTGTTATTATTGCGGTTGTGGTTAATGACATTAGAGAAAGAGAGGAGGGCAGAAGTAGTACTGTGGTATGGCCTAAAGCCTTGCTGAAAGTTGGACAACAGCTTGTTCTGTGTGAGGTAGTGCATGAGCTGTATGTGTACACACTTCTCCATAATTTTAGCTATAGGTGACAGAATAGCTATGGGTCTAAAGTTTGACATTTCAGTGGAACTGCCTCCTTTATGGAGAGGTACGACATGGGAGATTTTCCATATAGTGGGTACAGTAGCTTCAGATATAGCTCTGTTGATCAAGATTGAGATGAGGTATGCTATGGTGTCAGCAGCCTTTTGCAGATAGTCTGCTGGGAGGAGGTCGGCAGCCAGGGTGGTGGTTCTTAGTTTCTTAAGTAGGGCATGAATAAGTTGAGTAGGAACAGGTGTGGCAGCATTAGAATTAGAGCCATTGGGAGAGAGTGTTGGCTAGCTAGAGACTGGATAGTCTCTGTGAAGAAGCTGTTGAAGTTATTAGCAATATCTACTGGGGATTTTTGTTGGGAAGCTGAGGGGGGTGAAGTGGCAGTTTGGCCTGGGTGGAGTAGTTTGCTTATTCCTGCCCAGAATTTTGAGGTTTGGTTTGGTGTTTTTGCAGTAGATGGTAGTAGTGGTGCTTTTTGTCTAGGGTTATGGATCATTTGGTGTCATTCCTTAGCTGTCTGAATCTTAGTTGATCAAATGGGGTTTTTGTTTTTCGGTAGGTGGCCCATGCTTTGTTTCTGAGTGAAATGTTGGTTTTGGTATCTTTAGAAAGCCATGGTGCAATACTAACTTTGGTTCTAATAGAGCGACTGGGAGCATGGGAGTTAAGAATAGCAAGGAATTTGGTGTTAAAGTATGCTACTGCTTCATCTAGGGGGGGACTTTATAGTACTGACCAGTTGCATGCCTTAAGTTCATTTTGAAACTTGGTGAAAATGAAATTCTTGTTGTTTCTTAATGTTCTATAGGTGGGTTGGTAGGAGAAGTCTACTTTGAATTTGATTACATAGGTGAGACAGTGGTCACTTAGGTCATCAGGCAAAGTGCCTGATTTATAGGATTGAAGATGGGTGTTGATTATCCAGTCTAGAGTACTTTCCTTGTTATTAGGTTTTCCTGTCCTGGTGGGGGAGGTTATGATTTGAGTAAATCCATAGAGGTTCATGTGGGTTGTGAGGGTTTCACAAGAGCAAGTGTTCCAGTCAATGTTGAAATCCCCAAGAACAATTGTTTCTTGGGGGTAGTTATTGGATAACCAATATAAGAAGTCTTCTAAGGTTTTTGTGTTCCTCTCTGGGGGAATGTAGACACAGACAATGTTTACATTTTTGTTTTTATTAATTTGTAGTTTGTACTCTCTATTCCTATACTTAATCTGGAATCAGAAACCCCCCAGAAACAAACATGTGGCATTATCACCGTGCATTTTCAGGAGATATTCATCAAGACATGAATCTGTCATCCAAAACTCAGTATGCAACTCCCTGAATGACTGCATACTGTACATGGATGTTTCAGACCCATCCATGAAAATATCAAAGGCATTAAAATAAAGTATCCCTTATATGTTACTTTGGAATGAGGTTTACATGCTAGACATTGTAATCTGCACAGACACATGGCTAACATACATTCACTCCCTGTGTGACCTCTGCTTTCCTGACTATGACATCTATGGATAGACAGAATCTAAAATGGAGTAGGAGGCAATGCACTGCTTGTAAAGGTCTTGTAACAGCTCTTACCATTGGAGGGAAGAGAAGTTATCTAAGTCACACTGTTTGTAAGTCTTTTCTAGCTAGTTTTTGTTCTTATTTCCTACCAAGGAGTGTATCATATAACTGATTTAGTTTCCCACTGTCCCTCCCTATTGGTATCCTGTTCTTATACTTGGTGGCTTTGCAGTTGCCCGCTCCTACTGTAAATTTGATCTGGGACACTCCTCCCAGTCTAGTGTCATTATCTCATTCTACCTAATGCAGAGGGAACATTTGAGAAGGCCAACCCACTTAGCTTCTTAACCTTGCATTATCTTCTGCTCCTCTTTCCTCTCTTTACACTTTACTAAAAAAAAAAAAAAACCCCACCAAGCCTTTCTGTATTGGAGAGAAGCCTTCTAGCTTATCAGTGGGAGTGGTAAGCACTAGGTAGTCACAAGAAGAGTGGTTTCTGGACCAGAAATTGTAGTTTATTGGCCGTTTGGGCAGATTTTCCATATCTTTCAACTTTCTGGTTTAAAAGCCTGCATTTGTGCTTGTTTCCCGCCTTTCCTGTAACTAGTCTAGTCCAGATACAGATTTGCCTTATCCAGGACTGTTTGTAAACTTCTGAGTGGTGTCAAAGTCTGCTCTTCAATTTTTCCCTTACATCTACTAGTTCTCTCCTCTCCTGCACTTTTAATAGCTTATTAATCTAGCACTTTACCAGACTTCTTGTAGCAATTATTGTAGCACACAAAAGTACTACCAGCACTAAATGTTCTACAAGGAAACAGCTCCAGTACTTATTATTAATGCCCACCCCTCCAGGCATGTCTAAAGGTCAGTTCCATGTGCTTTCTCCTATTAACCTGGTGAACTTGGGCATCCTGAGGCAATGTAGCAACTACCTCATTAATACTGACAACCCTCTCCTCTTACCTTCCAACACTCAGACTTGCGAATGTACTCTCTAGCCAAGACCAGAATAGCTGGTCAAGAGGAGAAGGTCAACACTTGCACCACACCACATGGAACACATAGCCCTCCAGAACACACACCAGCACTGCCTTTACATAAAAACACAATCTACACACCCACCTTTGCAGAGGCTCACAATAAAAATCTACCCAAACAGCAGAGACCTCCAAGTCAGAAACACACTCAACCACCATAACACAACACTAATCACGAGACACATAACTCTCCTAAACAGTGCACCACTCAACCAAAGCCCCTAAGGCAAAACAGCATGCCCAACACACTAGTCATAGGTGACTCGATAGTGAGGCACACTGATGTCCCACTCACTAGGTTGAATAAGGAGAAAGTAACAGTCAGCTGCTTGTCAGGCTCTAGGATCCACCACATAACGCACACACTCAGGTCCCTCAACAACAGGTACAAATATGACTCTGTCATTGTACATGTGGGTGTAAATGACCTGAGATGTACCTCCCTGGACCACATGAAAAGAGACATGGAGGTGCTCTTGGATTATGTAGCCCAGGCGGTTATGACCCTAGCCATGAGTAGCATCCTACCATCACCCAGAATTATACCACAGTACAAGCAGAAAATGATTGGCTACATTTCTGGTGTCATTCTAAGGGCATCCAGTATCTGTCCAGTATCTGTCTGCCTGGGATGACATGACTGATATGTGATGATACCTTGACTGTTGTTGAAGATACTCTCGTAAGTGTGTCAGATGATGCCAACATTGACTGGGAACACAGAGACAACAATGACTCTATCCTAAAATCAACCACATTAGCCTATATGTGGCATCCCAGCAATTCAACTATACAAGCAGAAATAAAAGATCAATTTCCAAAGAAAGTACATGGGATTAGAATGCCCATAGCACTCACAGAAATGCCACAAGCTGCAGTGCAATATCAGAGTCCATAAGTGACCATATACCTACATATATCATGTGGCCAACCTCCACAGTGCTAGGAACCAGAGCATAAAAAGTTACTGAAGGCTTAAAAGCTTTCAGCTCTTGTGTTTTTCATTAAGTATTCCTTTCTACAGATTGGCCTCAATCACAATTAAAGTCCTAAATGAAGCAATAGCCCTGATTCAGCACAGCTTTTCTGCGTCCTGGTCATTATAAATTTATTACCAAGGACTGTTCTCAATCACTACATAAAAGAATGAAATACATGCAAATCTGCTGTTTTTTTTACAACCGATTAAGAATATTTTGTAACACCTAAACCTCAATATACAATTATTTTAGAATGTAATGGCAATGTATCCATCACTTGCTATATGCTAATAACTTCAGTTCTACAAATGTAACACTCTATGCTTTTACTATGTCTTTACTTACATTGCTTATTGCAGTGACATATCAACAGAATGGAAGGACTTCTACTTGTTTTATTGTATTACAACTGTAGCCAGCAAGTATATCTATCACCAGGAAGCATCTGCCACAAATAAAGGCAGTTAGGTCACTTCCCGTGGATGGCCAACTACCATAATGTTTAAAAGTAAACACTAATGCCCTATAATGTATCTAGTTTCCTTGCATATCAACCATACTCTGTCTGAGAAGAAAATACCTAGAGTAGGGAATAACTCCATCACTGTCCTTGCAGAAAAAAACAAATCCAGGGCAGTCACCCGTCAGATTACAGAATATCACTTCACAGCTCTCTAGCAAAAATCCTGGGTAGAGTCTCTTTAACCACCTTTGAACTACATAAAAGCAAGGAATACTACCTTACACGACATGCATGGAGTTAACACTACAACTCTCTCATTCACAGAATTCATCAAAAAGCAAATGAATGCAGACTATATGGTCACAGCTGTATATATGTCTTTCTCTAAGGCTTTATCAACCATCTGTCACAGTATGTTAATACAAAGGCTAATGAATTAAAAAAAGCAATGACTCCTATCTGCAATCATTCTAGGATTATCTTACAAACAGAAAACTTGCAAATGATAGCAGTCGACTGTATCAAGCCCTAAACTGATCATAATTGGAAGTACTGCAAAGGACAGTGCTGGAGCCAGTACTGCTGCTACCTATGTTTAAAATGCAACAGCCCCGCTTCCCATATAACAGTTATCTTGACATTGCTATATTTTGTTTACTATTTTCAGATAAAAAAATACTTTCAAAATAAGCAGCAATGCCTATTATCCTCACTTGAAAAATGGGTACAAGACATCTAGATGCCAATTCATGCTCAACGGCACTGCTATATCTGAAAGACTTCTCTTCACAGAAAAAAAAGCTGACAATGCTTCCTCTCCTGTACTGATGACTCCCCCAGCAGGCAGAAACTAGAAAATGTCACCCTTTTCAAACTTAATCCTGTTTTACCACTACTATGATAATGATGTAAAGAATTAATGAAAACCTCAGGAAGCTATATAAAATCAAAGTCACTTCTGTATTAAAAACTGTGCTAACACTATCTATCCTACAACCATGTTTTCTCTTGCGATTCATTTTACTTTTATCAGAACGTCCCATACTGTTTTAAATACAAAGGGCGAGCTTAAAATATATCATAATAATTTGCAGCAAGTGACATTTAAAAAGGTTAGTGTGTTTTATTCCCCTTTGTATGGTGCTCTTAGAGTAACCTTTAAACTTCTTCACATTAAAGCATTCTGTCGGCAACAACTTTCAGTGGCAATACCCCAACTAAATCTTGCTTCAGATTCCAAGCACATCATTCATATAGCCAGAACCTTCACAAAACAGTTGATATCAGTTTCAAAATTCCTTTCTTGCCTCCATTTTCCAGTGGCAAAGACATCTAAAGTAATTATAAAAAGTGTTTATTTGGGGTAAGACCTAGTACTTCCTTACCACATCACAGCATGAACTGAATCCCTAGACAAGTCATATAAGCTGAGAATCATGAAGTACATCTAGTTGGTTAAGTATACCAGCATATCGCTTAGTTGTTTATTAGTTTCTCTGACTTGCTCATAAACTCGCTGTTTATATAATTTTCTTTGGTAGTACTTGGCGCTGCCACTGATTCTGTTAAGCTTCCTGCTGAATAAAAAGATGAAACTGTGTGGGTATTGACATGTGCCTGTTGGGAGTTTTCCTCCTTGAGCCTCATTCATAAATAGATTCTACTCAGAGTAACTTCCCAGTCAAAATAAATAAATAAATAAATAAAGTAAAATAAAAAAATGTCACACAAGACAACCAAAAAGAAGCTTTAAAAATACGAACTGAAATAATCACGAATAGGATAATAACATATATATGGATATTGCAATTCACAAAATGTACAACTTTGTATTATATATGCTGGACTTCACCTTGCCAGTGTGGGCCATGTAATTGTATGTTGTCCTCCTTTTCATTAAGGAATACCATGTTTTGCACACATCACAAGCATCCATCACTTCTGAGCAAGCTTCAAAGGTGCACAGATCTCTAAATAGATGGTAGTAAATGGGGTGAAGGTCTGGTACTTTGTGTGTGTGTATGTTTGTGTTTTTGAGTTTGTGTAGTGGTGGTGTGGGTTGAGCAGATTTCTCATGTGGTATACATTTAACACTAGACTATAATTATATGATAAAAATTAAACACATAAACTTAACTGTAAACATTAATTAAGCAAATACACAACTGTGATAACAATCTGTTATCGAACATCCAAATGTCTGAATACATTGAAGTACTGGTGTAATACATGTGTACTGAGAACATACCTCTCATCTTATTATCACAAGAAATCTAGACAAAGCCAAAAGTAATGTTGGGACAAAGGCCCAAAAATAGGGATGGATGTTTAAATATTGCTATTATAAATTTGGAAAGTTGCTAGAATAACAATTTTTATGTTAGCATGCATTTTATGAAGGATATAAGGTCTGAAACTCAGATATGTGTCATTATTTAATTCCTTTAATCCTCAGTGAGTTGAGGGAAAACCACAAATTTTATGAGGAACAGATGAAAATTCTGAGGCAACATTCTGGTGAAAATCTTGATAGTTGAAAGGTATGATCCATAATGTTGCTCCACATGTGAACACAAAATAAGTTTGTCACTTCCCTGACAGTTGAGGGATCTACTACATCTGCATCTATGTATGCATCAGGACACAGGAGCTCACACCACACTTCTTCAATCACAAGAACTGATAAATGATAGCTAGAACACATGCTTTCTCACAATGTGCTTTTACTTGGACTTATCACTTTATTTACAACTGTGATATGAAGATATTTTTTTTGCTGGAGAGAAAGCCCCCACATACATAGTTCTCAACTTCTTGGCATAAGAAATCTGCACAAAGCCTAAAATAATGGGGGGGCAAAGGGTCAAAAATAGGGACAGATTTTAAATATTGCTCTTATAAACTTAAAAAAGTTGATAAAATAACAGGTTTTATGTTAGCATGCATTTTTTGAAAGATATGAAATCTGAAACTCAAATGTATGTCATTATTTAGTGACTTTAGTCCTCAGTGATTTGTCAGAAAATCACAAATTTTATGCAGAAAAGACCAAAAATATGAGGCAAAAATCTGGACAGTTGAGAGGTATGCACACAATCCACACCTCATTTAGTTTATTAGTATTACTCAGAGGTCACTGCTCATAAGAGAAATAACAATTACTAACACTGTAATACCTATCTGACTCAGGTGAACCGACCTTGGATCATTCTAAATTCACTAATGTGAGTATACATGCTATCGGGCTACAAACCAGTGAGTAAGGAAATCATGAGCAAACATCAGCTCGAGCCATTGTACCTGAACAAGTGTGACTTAAGTTCGGGAATCTGAACAAGTAAGTGTAAGCAGTCGTTCAGTATGTTCATTATTTTTTTCTATCACTCAGAGCATCACACATACCCAATAATTCATTACGGCAACACTAAAACATAATTTTAGATAAGCATATATGTTTACATAATGGCAAAACAAATTGGGTTATCCCTTTAAGTGGCTAGATGGGCTGATCCTGAAATAAACCATTTTCAGCTGTTTATATTGGCTGCAAAGAATCTATGGCATTTATTACAAGTGAAATAAAATACCATTTTTAGTAATTTAGGAATAAAGATTTAAGAAAAACCCTGATCTGAACAACATACAGTGTGTGTTTTGTACCTGGTAGATCCATTTTTATATGTGTTATTGTACCATTTACACTGTCTGAATAATTCTGTTTTTCACAAGGATCTGTCGAGTTGTATGAAATAGAAATGTGTGTGCACTAGTGCATGAGCTGGTGATTGGTGTTTCATGATTAGAAAAGTAGGAAGCTTAACAGAGAAAGACATACAGACAGTCAAAAATAGTATAAAGTAGTATAAAACAAAACAAAGCTATGTCACGTACCATTTACTCAGTGATGGGGTGAGGATGGGAACTTGGCAAAGTTGTTAATCACCTCACCTGAAACAGTCATTAAAAGTCTGTAAAACTGTACTGCTTTATAATATATGAAATTTTATGTTCAGTTATCATTTTAATATTTACTTCCACTTTGTGCAGGCTCTAAGTAGCACTTTTCATGCAGTGAAATAATTATTTCCTTTAGTTCTCTGAGTGTCTTTCGGCTTTTCCCGGTTAGGGGTCGCCACAGCGGAACTCCGGTCCGCTAATGATTGGCAGTAGATTTTTACGTGCTGGCTTGCCGGGCCTAACGCACAACCTTCAACGAAGGAATGCCCATTCACGCATGTCGCCACACAGAAGACGCTCTAACTGAGAATCAAACGGGCAACGTCTAACTGTGAGGCGACAACGCTACCGCAGCACCAAAACCGCAGTATTTCCTTTAGTTCTCTAAACATCATAAAAAAACAGTAACATTGTTAAACGAATGGCATATAAGCTATAGTGAAGAAAAACAAAAAGTTAAATCTTTTCTCACAGCAAAAAGTGTTGACATAATAGATCAAATAATCTGCACAAATATAAGACTTACATCTAACAACCTACACAAAGGACAGAGCAGCCATGATTATCAACTTTTGCTTAGTCATGTGGGTATCACTAAGTATCAGTCTGAGACTTTCAGAAAGTTCTAGCATGTGTGGCAAATCCTGACAGGTTGTCATATTCTTATTTTATCAAAATGACACTCATTCATACTGTTTTCAAAATATTAAAAACAAGTATTTTTAGGAGAACAGCACCTCTAACCCCTAATGGGGTGGTTTACCCGACCAAAGACCTTTACCTATATAAACTTCCTCTGAGATCAAAGTTAAATTAGGGAAAAGGTCTCAGCCATGTTGAGCTCCATTGAGATGTACTGATCCTGATATGTGTGCACGTTTGTGGATGGATGGGTGTGTGTGTGGATATCGGAGCTAAATCACAAGCATGTTCACTTCTGAATCAGTACATTACCAGCAACCCAGATAATACAATTACCAGAGGAAATACCTCTCAGCCCTGTTCCACTAAATATTGTTTAATGGACTAACATGTTTCATTACACTCAGTTGATGCTTTGTCAAGAAATCATGTATAATAGCTGTACTGTGCATTATTTATTTATTTATTTATTGACATTTGATTGCTAGGAAAGTCTGACTGGGTAGTATCCCATTTTCATTGCAGACCTGGGGAGAAAAGCTCCAAAGTATTACAAAAGGTTTTAAGAACAATACTTTGATTGATTTGTGGCTATACTCCTCTAAAAGTGTGCTGAGGTAAGTAACGTGATACATTTCTATCTTTTAACTGAGCGAATAACCGAAACAGGAACTTTTACTAATAAATGTGAGGGTGTGTTGTGACTTGATGTTTTACTCTGAGCTTTATGCCACTATAACATCTAGGCTCTAAGGCCATGCTACACATGTACACATAACTTGCTGGGACAGTCCCTGTGATTGCCACATATGATTCTGTGACATAGGATTTTGGAATCTCAGGATCAGGAACTAGTTATGGGTTTCCATGTATAGAATGATGATCTTTGAGGAATGGCATGAGTTCTCTGCTAAATAAAATTTCAAGTCTGTAACAAACTGGGAAGCAGTTTCTAATGCAAAGAAAGCATAAAAATATGGCTTCTGTATCAATTTGTGTAGATAATAGGAACAAAGTGCAGAAAAGAGATGAAAGCTGTAGTATGCTGTGAACCAGCAGAGTCCATGTAAAGAACTGCCCCTGCATCATCTTCCTCATGTGGATCGCCCCACTGGAAGAGCAGGGGCTACAGCAGTGGGCATTGAAAACATAGTCAGATTTTCCAAAAAATTAAACTGTACATATTCTTTTGATGCCATACATAACAGGAAACATATACAGCCTAAATAATTATATAAGGCATACTAGTCAAACTTAAAACAGATGTGGATGGTGCTAATGGGTATATTGCAGTCAGTAAAGGTAGAAGCAAACTAACTCATATAAAAGTTTCAGCCTTAATAGGAATCAGAGGTATTAACAAACACTACTCAAGTCTTGCTCAAGAAGGAATGCAGTAAGAGATGGTTTTACAAAACATAAACCCTCCTCTCAAAAACAGCCCATCAAGCAACGTTTTCTGGCTCTAACATTATATTAATTCTACAATGAAAAATTGGTTTATTATAATCAATGTATGGAAAGTTTCAAATATACTAGTTCTTTTTCAGACAATAAATGCCTAATTTCAATACTCTCATAAAGTTTAAATTCAGTTAATCACATTATAATAACATGACATCAAATGTCCATTCCATATCAAGCAATCAGTAAAATTTTATCATTTCAGTTAAAAGCATTTAACAATTTTTGCATAGTGAAAAATAAACATCATTAAAATACCTTAACCATTAGGCCACCCTCCCTATCTGCTCATTATATACTCCTGGTTGAGCATCACTGTCAATTGCTAAAAGGCTGATCTCCAGAATTGTATATAGTGTACAGATAGGATTAGAGAAAAGTAAACGACAGAGATGCTCAACCAGGGGTATATAATGAGCAAATAGGGAGGGTGGCCTAATGGTTAAGGTGTTTGCCTTACAAACGCAAGGTGCAGGGTTTGAGTCTCACAAGGGATAATTGGCTAGGCTTAAAATGGCTCGCAAGGGCAGTTAGCTTAGTACTAATCTATGAACCTATGAATCTATACTGTTTTATTTTTTTCTTTTCATTTCTCTTCATTAAAGTCCAATCTGTGTCTGAGTTTTAAAGTTGCTTTCAAACAAACTTTATTGTTCAGTCCCATACCCTTTTGACACTTACATTCAGCTTATAATAATGCATTACTCTATTATTGCTATAGAAGGACCATCTATCAGACTTATGGATCTGCTCATTATATACCCCTGGTTGAGCATCACTGTCGTTTACTTTTCTCTAATCTTATGTGTACATTATTTACCCATCACCACTTCCTCATCTTCAGCTGGCTATCCTAGCCTCTCTACCACTTTACATAACCTTTTCTTATCACCTTCTCCCCATTTATACTAATCTATCCTAATCTCTCTCCCCTTTATAGTTGCAATTAAACTAAACACATGACTTTTACTTATTACTGCTGTGAATTGCTAAAAGGCCGATCTCCAGAATTGTATATAGTGTTTTGTTTTGCTTTTTTTCATTATTCTCTTTGTAACATACATTTGTTATATCTCTGTGATTACAATATTATTAATTATTTTTGAAACATATAATTTTAACTGTTTTTATGTAATGTCTTTGATGGAGCTTTTCTCCTTGGGCCTTTGCTGAAAATGGGCTCTAGTGACCCAGTCAGACTTTCCTGGTAAACAAACGCCAGTAAATAAATAACTAAAGTCCCCATACCATCTCTCTCTAATCAAGAGCTCCTTTGCTTGAATATTAATTTTCTTTATAGCTCCAGATAGCATAATATTTTGCCACAGCATTATTCTCATTTAGGTTTCTAATAACTAACAAACATTCTCCAGTACATTCATATGATGTCCTTACCACTTTGTTCACATAGAAGCACTAATAATCACACTTTCCTATATTTTTCTGCTAAACCATTAAAAACGTATTTTTGACCTGTTTCAGGATGCAAAGCAGTGTTAGACATTTTTATATAACTACACATCAGACAATGCTCACATTTAAAAGTTTCCCTTCCATCTTTAACATACCTTTCAAAATATTTTGGTACTATTTAAGCTTTCCTTTAAAACTGAGGCTCTTCCATATGAGAACATGGATCCGCCACTCACCACTCCTACTACTGTATGATTTCTTAAATAATGCTCCAGGTCTTTTTAATAATAACATACAATTCCTTAGTCATTTCATTGCAAGTTCCAAACCTGCTCAGAGGATTATTATTCTAATTTCCCTTTCATAAACATATAGCTTATGTCTTGAACATTCTAATATGTAATAGCCTTGTTTTTAATATCTTCCTTTACTTTAGATAAAAGCCTATCTTAACATTTTTTCTGGATAGCCCCATTCCAAAAGCCTATTTTTTCTTTTTCTATTTTGTTAATCACAAACAGTTATTGCTGCTGTATTTCTTAACAATTCTTAAGAGATATTACTTTAGGCATAGCATTCTTAATGTGAATCAGGTGGCAAGTTGAAAAAGTAATGCTGTATTTGTATCAACTGATTTTCTATATAACATATTTGGTACTTTGTTAATATCACCACTATATGTGTGTGTATATGGTTCAGAAGTGGCAGAAAATGAAAACAAAAAAACATGAAAGATATAAATAATTCAGAAATGACTGCTAAATGCATTATTGTTCCTACAAATGTGTCATTTATTCATGCTGTGAACTATGCTTTCATGCAGCATGGATGGACACAAGACATATTTAAGAAAGTGGTATGAGGAGAATAAGACTGCAGAACCTCCCATTGAAGTCAGTTTTTCAAATTTTTTTGGTACTATTTAAGCTTTCCTTTAAAACCGAGTCTCTTCCATATGAGAATATGAGTCCACCACTCACCACTCCTACTACCATATGCCAAATGGTTAGGGTGACAGCCTCACGTACAGTAGGTGCAGGGTTTGAATACACTGAGAGTGAAAAAGCCAGTAAAGTTGATAGAAAATCAGCTAATTGAAAAGTACTGGCTTTTTCACTATGATACCATAGTATATTGGGGATCAAGGCTTATGCCCTTTTCCCACTGTAGTGTAATCTCGGAGTTGGTATATATAATTAGCAAGTGGTATGTGGAGTGCAGCCCCTTACATTGGGGGTGCAGGGGTGCTTGCTACTGTGCAAAAATACTTGTAGAGTGTTTTGTTTCGATCATTTGTGGATCAATGTTTTTCTTTTAAGACCATGTGAGATCTATGAAAATAGTGTCAGCATTTCTGCATGCCAAAAAACAGTTACACATCTGAGAGTAAAAAAAACAACGGTCGACTTCTTGAAGAACTAGTATTTCAAAACATTTAGGCAACAGACTAAATCCAATGAAAAGGCTTTATATCTGCAAGAATGATGTTGGTATGTTAGATTTGTACATACTGATCAAATCATTTGTGATGCATGCCATTAGACAAAAATCATCCACCTGTAACAAAACTGTATAATAAAAAGTGATTGACAGAATGGATGTATTAAGGAGAAACATGTCAATTAATAATTGTATTATCAAACTATGTCTTATCATAAGGTGAGTTTATGCAAACTCTGTTAAGTTTACACTTATGAATTATATCAAACAAATATGTACAGATTAAATTATTTTAATAATGCCCATTGTCACTTCCAAGATGGATGGAAACTGATCAACAGCTTAACTTCAGATCTCCCACTGTGAAAACTGGCTAGTAAGTACACTGCCTGGATGCCTGCAAAGGAGAAACCAAGAAAGCCTGAAAGATAACCAATTAGAAAATGTGAAAAGAAAACCCTGACCAGTAAGAATCCTACAGCTGTTCAGCAAAAAGCACTTCAAGCTCCAGTTTTGGTGTAAGACATGACTTGCAGTACTCTAAGGGGATAAATAAGTCAATGTGCTCACAGCTGATTAAAATAAATGAAACACTGAAGGAATATCTCAACTCAAATAACAAAAGGCAAGAAAAATGGAAAAAGCTTTAAAAAGATATTCGGATGAGTTGATAAAACTGCAAGATTCCAATCTCAAAATGAAGAAAAGGCTGGCTGAGTATGAGACTGCTCATGAAGAGATGTTTCAAAAAATGGTAGAATTAGTGGACAGAGCATGTAGGAAAAATCTTGAGCTTTTATGCTATAACAGAGAAACTAGCAGGACCAGACTGTATTAATTTTATGAAGGCACAAATAAGTAACTGGACTGGTATTCCACAGCAGGAGCTGTTAATTGAAAGGGCACACCATGTGTATGCTCCAAATAAGGCCACGAGAAAGCAGCAAAGATCTTTATTAGTAAAGATGCAAACCTACCAACAGAAGAGTTGAGCCTGACAAAACTGTGGCAAAAGGGCAAATATTAAAAGTTGCAGACAGCTGAGTGTTTATGAAAATGATTAGATTCTTCACTGTACACCAGGCAGAAGAGAAACTTATTCTAGTTATCAGAGAATGTTGACAGGCAGGTGTGAGATTCAAGCTGTTGTATCCAGCTGTCTTCAGAATATTTTTTCCTGGAGGGTCAAAGTCATTTCTGGATGCAAAACAGGCTAATGAGGAAATGCAAAAGTTTGTCCAACAAAAAAATTAAGCTGTCAAGCAGAAAGTGACTCTGCTTCTCATTCTTCTGATAATAAAGCACAAGGAGAGACTTTGCCAGTGAAACATTTTCCACTGTTCCAAAGGAAAATCCTTGAGAGACAGAGAAAAGCACAGGAGTTGACCAGAATAATCAGAGCATCATGGAGTTGAATCAGAATCTGGAATTGAGAGATTCAAATGAATAGGAAGAAGACTGGCAACATGGACATTTGTGAATAAATGTGAGACTGCAAAGCATCAATTACATTTGTGAAATATGGCTGTATGAGAATAAATGGAAAACGTGGACTTTTGTTGACTTTGTTAAACATCTGAGGAACTGAAAAACACTTCACTCACTTCATATCAAAAAGTTCAAAAAGTGAAGAAAAGCTAGACAAAAGCATGCTTAAGCTAATAGGCAACAATCTTGGGTTGTTATGCTGGGGAATGGTGAGTAGAAGTACACAGATCACATATGTAGAACTGATATGTTTTCTTTTACGTTTGTACAGGTGAATGTCTGGATTAAAACCCCTTGGGAATAATGACTTCTTACCATAATGGCTGCATTTTCCATATGATCTTGGAATGTGAATGGTCTTACAGATATAGACAAAAAGGAAAGAATGCTCAATTATATTAAGAAATGCACAGTACAAATAATGCTACAGGAGACACATTTGGAAAGAACTAAGCATGTGAATTTGATAAAGAAAGGATTTTAGGATGGATATACAACAGAATATCATGGACAAAGGAAAAGAGGAATACTTATATTAATTTCTAGAGGAGTTCTAGTAGTGATGGAAGAGGACAAAAGATAATAATGGCAGATCTGTAGTAGTAAGGGGATACTGGCAAGGGATTAGGATTACACTGGCATGTATTTATATATTCCTATTTTGGAACTTAAAAAAAATTGGGAGAAATTTCTGATAAACTTATACTCAATGTTAGAAAGTCCCATAATTACTTCAGTGACTCTCCATTCTCCTTCAAAGTAGCCAAACAGTGGAACCTATTACCCCACAATATCTTAAAAAACACAGATTGTCATAGCTTCAAAAAAATTCCTAAAGTAATACCTTACTCAATAATGGCTATGCTCCTGTAATACTCCTTGCTATTTTCTCATGCCTTCGATCAAATGTTTTCTATTCTGCTATCTTCTTGTCTTACTTCTTCCAAATGAAATTACCACAATGGTTTTTAGTTACATATATAATTGAGTTTCATATTACTGTCTGTAGTAAGGCTTAAAAAATGTAATGTTTTCTGTTTTACATTCCTCTTTTTTAAATTGTGATTGTTGGCAATTGTCAGACTTTTTGTATATTGTTTGTAAATCTTTCAAAAATGTTTGTAATCTTTTTGTACTGTTGTTATGGAGCTTACCTCCCCAGGTCTCCACTGAAAACGGCCTACTGGCCTAGCCAGACTCTATCCGGTTAACAAATATAAAATAAAATAAAATAAATAAATAAATAATTAGCTTTCAGCAGTGAATATTACTCATAAGTGGGGACTGGAATTTGATTTTCCCACAATGAAGATGTAACTGGGGGGCCTAGAAGGGAAAATGTAACTAAAGTGAGTAGATTTCTGAAGACATTTATGAAAATATTTGGTATGAAAGACAAATTCAGTGGTAGGAACTCAGAGAGAATCTACATATTATTTCTCAAGGTGCAATAACTGGGCTAGGCTTGACAGACATTATATTTCATAGGAACATGTCTATTTAATTGAGAACTTTGAAACACATTCAATAACTATTTCAGATCAAGCACCAGTACTTACTAAGATAAAAATGCAGGGTAATGAAGTAAAAATGAAACACTGGTACTTCCCCTCCTACCTGTTAATAAGAGAGGAATTTAAGGAATGGGTAGTGGAAATTATGCAGGAGTTATTAGGGAAGATAAAAAGTACTCCAGAAGTTATAGTTACTGGGTGGGATAAAATGAGAGTTTAAAAATAAGGTGGAAATAAAGGGAAAAAGAGATCTGGTTAGGAAGTAAAAATTATTTAGAGAGGCTGATAAAGGTTAAAGTATTACAAAATAGAGGGAATCTCACAGAACAAGAGAGGGTGCAATTGCAGAGTGCTAAAGAGAAAATAAGGGACTACCTGGATAATATGCATGAGAAAGACTGCTGTTAAGAAATTTTTTTATAAGTCTAGGGCGCAAGAGCTTTTGGCACAATGACTCAGACAACAAAAAGTAGAAAGGTCTATTGCCAGACTTAGGATGACTATAACAAGAAAAATAACCAGAGATCATGTATAGGTAATAGACATATTTAGGAAATTTTATAAAAATGTGTATAAAGCAGTGAAGTGGGGAAATCAAGAAAAAGCACAAGGTGGAATATTTATGAAAGACTTAAACATGCCAAGGTTAGAGGTAGATGAGGCTGAACAACTAACAGTTAAGATAAGAGGAGAGGAAATAAAAATGATGAGGTATAACCAACTTACAAGAAAGTATTCAGGAATAGATAGCATTCCAGTGGAAGTTTGGAAGTCAGGAGGGAAGAAAGTTATAAATATCTGGAAGGTTTTGTTTAACAGTATGCTAAAAGGAGGGGAGGCACCAATATCCTGATAAAAAAGCTTTGGTGGCTGTAATAACTAAAGACAGTAAAGACCCATTTGATCCAGCTTCATATAAGCCCATTTCAATTTTAAACCATTATTATAAAGTGTTTATATATATAATGGCTAAAAAAATGGGAAAGGTGATGGTGAATTGATAGATATGGACAAATGTGGTTTTGTGGAGGGTAGGCAAACATTTGACAACATTAATAGAACAATGATGACACAGAGGGAAGCAGAATGAAGGAAAATACTACTGATATTGGTGGGTCTTGATACAGTGAAAGCATTCAACAGAGTAAGCTGAGATTTTTTGAATAGAACTAAGAAACCAAAACAATATCTGCCCATGGAGTAACCACCATGAAACATACTTGGTAAAATACCAAAATAGTTAACCATAAATCTGTGGTTTTATACAAGAGTGAAACCAAAGCACACTGAAAGAATCCATGCGGGTCCAAAGAACTTGCTGAAATTTCTACATACAATAATAAGGTTAATTAAAAGGATATAAAGATGTGTGAAGGATTGGAAGAAAAAAATCAAAGTGAGAGGGTTCCTCTCTGATAAGTTGTGACTGAAAAGAACCAGGCAGGGGTGTCCTCTTTCCCCTTTTGTTATCTACATTACATTTAGAACCTAAGGGCCTCCAAAATTCAAGAATATAATTGTTAACGGTGTTGAAGAAAAGTTGGCTTAATTTGCAGATGCTATTATTTTGTAGTTGATGGAACCAGAAAAGGACATATCAGTGTTGTGGAATACTCTGAGACAGTTCTGGATTTTTTTGGGATATAAAATTAATAAAGATAAAACAAAGGCTATAGCTATAAAGTATGTACCCACACATGAATTGGTCAACAATAGGAGACACGATAAAATTAAGTATTTAGGAGTATGGATAAAAAGGGATTCAATTATGACGGCTGAGGATATGTGAGAAGAGGCTAAGGAAAAGACAATAAAAAAACTGGGAAACTGGAAGCTCTTGCCTATGGATACAGATAGTGAGATGCAAGCAGTAAAATGTTTTTAGTCCCTTTAGTTTTATACACAGGTTAGGCATATTTTTATCAACCAGAGGAGAAGTTGTGGCAAGTAATTAATAAAGAGTTGAAGGATTTTATTTGGGAGGGGAAGAGGGCAAGAACGAAGTGGGATAACTTGATCATCCCAACAGAACACAGTGGTTTTTAGATTACTTGATTTGAAGGGATATTTTCGAGCTGAACGCTCCAGATTCTTATACATAGCATAAGCAGAAAGCTGCAATTTAAAGTGGAACATGAGGATGATGAAGCAGGGGAGTAATTGAAGAATTAAAGAAAGAATAGAATTTTGGACATAGATCCTTGAGAAGAATAGCAAGTCAAATAGAATATTATATTCAGAAAGTAGCAGGAAGTATGCTAAGAACTAACTGAATGCTGCAGTGGGGAAAGGAGATTCTGCCATTAGGGATGACTGCAATTAGGGGTACAGAGAATAGGCAAGAGGGGCTGGAATTTTCTGGATGAAGCTGGCAAGTGAACCAAAGTATTTGGAACAAATAATTAGAGAAGGAAAAGTATTTGACTCAAAAGAGGCCAAGAAGACATTTGGATTGTAAGCTAGTGATTGTCTTCCCTATCAGGGACTGATATCAATGTATAGACAAAAAGAAAGGGATAGGGAATCCTAAATGAAAGACCTGCATTGATTGAGGTTTTAGTTGAATCTGGAACAGCAGCTGCTGTTAAAAAAGGGATAATTAGTAGGGCATATAAAATATTGTATGATAACTGTAGGAATCGATCAGAAGGCGTCAGAAAATATTGGGAAGCGAGATTAGATATGGAATTCACAAATAAACAATGGGAGGATGAATATGTATTTATGAAATATGCAAAAACATCTAGACTATTTAGGATTTTTGCCTGGAAGTGTTTGCATAAATATTTTTTATATCTCTAGCAGACTCTAAAGAATTTTTCCTCAGGTACATGGCAAATGTATGAGGTGTGATGGGGAAGAAAGAGGTTTTTGTAGCATAATGAGATGACAGACTTAAAAAATTCCCTACAGATTATTCTTTCAGGAATACTGGCTGAGCAAATTAATGTAACTAAGGAAATGCTATGGCCTTCTTAAGTTTAATTCTGGTGGCTGCCAAAAAAGCAATTATTAGAAAAAGGAAATAAAAATCTAAACCAACTACATGTGAAGTAGTGAATATTACAACAGAAAAAAAACAGGAAGTAGGATCTTTAGAAAAAGTTAGGAGTAAATTACATATATAAAAATGGAAACTGTGAGAACAATACATGCAGAAAAATGTTTTGGAGGAGGAATGAACTTTAGGAGAAGGAAGGAATTGAATAATTTATGTAATGTTACTTAGATTATAAAATATATGGCTGTATAATGCTTGTAAATGTGAATTTGTTAATATGGTTTGATGTAAGTTTGCCTTTTCACAAGTGATAATTCAATAAAGGTGTTTAAAAAATGGCTATTGTCTGTGGCAATTTGGCATGCAGAACATAATAATTTTTTAATGAATGTTTGTTAAACATAAACTGGAATAGGAAATTGTGATTGTTTATAAGTGTTTGATATGCAAAGTCAGGCACATTATATTCTTTTCTTTTTTTTTTTTTTTCTTGTCAATTGCTTTCAGTGAAGAACTTGAGATGCAGACAGAAAGAAAACATATATAAGTTCCAATCATGCACAGACCCTACATGGTTCTATTCACGACCGATTATTTTTGGCTTCCAGCAAAGTACATATAATAATATTATATGAAGATTTTGCAGCAACTGAGCTTCAGGTATTTATAACACCATGTCACTGGATTAAGCCAGAGTGTCTAAATACCTTTATAAGCACAACAATAAGGACAGCAGTTGTTTAGTGAGTTAGCACTATGACCTTTTGCCTGATATTTTCTTTTTTTTCCATTTCCAAACGGTCTTATACTTCACATCAGTTTTTTTCTTTCATCTTTTTGTGATAACGTCTTATCTGTGCTAATGTCTGCTGTAATTACTGTATGAAAATACTTGGAAGATGTGATAGCTACAGCTGTCATTCAGGAATAGCAGGGTATCTGTCGCCCCCCATCGACATAAAAAGAGTAAGGCTGTCATTAAACAAACTTTCCTGCTTTTTCACATACTGGAATATGGCTAATAGATTTACAGAGTTATTTCCCAATCCCATCAGTGTCAAGTATGACACATTATGCTTGTTCAGGATGCCAATGGACAATTTACTGAATAAGCAAGGTGTGAAGTATCCATCTCTGCTTTGATAATGGATATGAAGAAACGTTTGTTTGTTTATAAACCAAGTTCTATTTTTGGAATAGATTGGGACTGCACAGCCTGAATGGATGCAAGGCAATTAATAAGAAAGTGTAGTGGTGATAAAAGATAATCAGTGGTCAAATTCTAGGGGAACCAAGATACTTAGTATGTACAGCCATCTTCCTTTGTCATCCAGTTATACACTGCTGTGTTCAATTTTATACAACTAAACTTTAATAGTAGATTATAATGCATCCTATATGAAACTAAGCCGTGTACATTTTTATTGTATGTACTTATGATATAACAGCGAGTCAACTCACCACGTGATGACTTAAGAAGATATAAAACAGAAATTATGCAAAACCCATTTTCCGAAGAGAATTGTGATCATTTAAGGAGAACCCTGAAAATGTAGACAAGCTAGGGATAAATATGACACTAATTTCTGTGTTCACAAAACAGACAATATGCTTAGTATATGATGCAGAATCCATTTTGTTTTCAGTGACTGATACCTGTTAATAAATCACTGCTCTGGTTTATGCTGACCAAATATCCTCAATCCACCTTAAGCAAAACCTAACAGTCATACTGTCCATTGCCCAGTGACTGTTGAAGTTTTCCAAGGTACAGTACTTGGCTCATTCCTTTTTGTTCTGTATGTGAACAATATGGTCCATAACATTGGGAATGTCAAACTCATTTAGAACACATATTATTTCAACATTGCCACCTCCAGCATTTCTCTGAAACTCTGTTTGTCTCCTATGTCAAACTTTCTCCCATTAATACCTCCAAAATTAAATGAATGCTTCTTTCACCCATCATTCGCTGCTGTAACCCACTCCAGCTACCTTCAGATGCCCCTTGACAGTATCATCTCTCCCAACAAAAATTTCCAATGATTAGCAACATTGTATATTCCACTAAACTTCTTGAACTGACCCATGGTAACCAATCGAATTCAAAACAGACACAATAAATAAGCAAGGCAAGCTACTTTAAGATGATACCTTCTATCATATTTTTTAAATTTTCCTACCATCTGATAAACTTGGCCTCTCCACTTCAGCCCAATGTAAAAAAAAAGACATAATAGGATCACCTAATTTGCTGTTGGTCACCATAGGTGTTCCCATTGCTGTCTCTTACTTTGTGATGTTGACTACCTTGAATTCAGCTGTTATCTTACAACCACACAACTGTGCCTGGCTTACAAATTGTGTCACCTAGAGATCCCCTCTATGTCCAACAGATAATTTATACCTCATCATGTCAACACTACCAAATCTATCAATAAGCATGGTGATATAAAGCTTTCCACCTGCATCAGTAAACTTTGGAAAACAAAACAAAACATACTTTCCTAAAATTAGGAGCACATACAGCACGCATACATGTATGCCCATATGGAATTGTCTACCTGGACATGTCATTGCAGCATCACCTAAATAACTTGGTATAATACTTATATTTCACTGATACCACATGGCTACTACTTAGTAGTGATGTTTTCTCACACTGTACTCTTTCAAGGATGCTGCATTTCTTGTTTTTACTTACAATGATTTGGGTTTTTACTATTTTCTGCTATTATTGCAGTTTCACGAATGCCCTGCCCCAGTTTGACTTAGCCATTTGCCTGTTTATATCAGCCCAGTGAATGGAAGCACTGGGTGTCTCTCTGGGCAGTGAAACAGACCCAGTGGTTGATGTGGTTGACTCTAGCAAGGCAGCCATCTTGCTCTGTCTGTACCCTCCCTCTCCCAGCACAGATATTGCATCCCAGAGCCATGTTTGTGTGATCCTTGCCTGTCCCTGCTAATGTCAGTCTGTGCATGTAGAGCAGATACAACAGTGACATTCATATTATTACCAAGAGTCTGTAATAACAGGAGCATGTCCTCTTCTACCTGTTCGTCCCATCCAACACATGTTCATTTAAACTTGGTCATTGGGATGATTGCCCCTGTCATGATTCTACAGGGCTCTCAGTCAATTGTTCCACATGTTCCAGCATGTCAGATACTGTATTGTCACATCAAATATGCCAACAGATGACACAATGAAACAGAAATATCTACCACAGAAATGTACACCACACTGCGTGTATTCCACACATAGGTCCATTGAGGAAAAAAACAGTATGCATACTTCTATTTACAACTGAATCTTGGCTTTGCTGTTCCACAGCCCTCTCTATATCAGGGGCTTCTAGAATATACACAGGATGCTTGAAGACTGTGATCTAGGAATATGCCACTAGAATCACAACGTTTTGAGGCAAGTACAAAGAGAGTACCTTGCATGCACCTTATTAATGCTGTCTGTGCTTGAGTCTACTTTTCATGAACCATATCCATGTCTGGCAGACTGAGTAAGACATACACACACACACACACACACACACACACACACACACACACACACACACACACACACACACACACACACACACTTACTTGCTGGAGAACAACATATGATATAGTTCTACCTTTTACAGCACAGGAAACATCCACTTTAAAAAGCAGTCTAGGTATGATTTCAGCTTGTGACTTTTCACAAAGAAAGACAACACCTCATCTAATGAGAGGGGTGAGGTTTACTTTGTCTGCCAAAACTAACATCATGATATAAGAGTACAGCTGTTTATGTTTTCCTAAGATGTTATACATGTCAGTGAGCTCCTGACAGCAGGCTTACAGTGTACATTAATTGCAGCCATTGGCTACATTAACATCAGCAATCACCTGCTTTCCTCCTAGCCAAACAAGGGCCATCTATGTTCTCTTACTGCCTGCATGCCGATGCTAGTCTCCAAATCATCAAAGGTGTCACTCCTCCAGTGTCTACTGGATCTGATTTCTGGGATGTGATGTGATGTACCTGGTTCTCCAATGTTACTCAGAACTGGTTGTTGGGCTTTGTCATCATTTACTTGGTCCTCCAGTGTCTGTCTGTCTGTCCTGAATGCTGAGTTGTGACATGATGCAGTTGGTCACCCAGTGCCTGTCTGTCCTGATTTTCTGGGCTGTAACTTGATGTACCTGATCCTACAGTGACTGTCTGACTTGCTTTTCTGGGTTGTAACATACTGAGCCTGCCATGGTCATGCATCTATGCAATTACAGTGGTATACATATAAACCCTCTGGCAGTGCTATTCATAAGGCAGAGAACTGTGAGGAAAGACATACTGCATAGCCACTCCAGCCCCAAAGAAATAACCAGTGATTTGAAATAGGGATAAATTTGGCTCTTGTGTGCTGAGTGCATTTATATCTGTAAACAGAAACAATTAGTAAAGAATATGGAAAAGATGGTATGCACAGCAAGTAAGAAGAAACCTTGTTCAGATCAGAAAGGCTAACTAGGTGGTTACTTTAGGAAACTATCAATATAAATGGGTTAACATAATTATGCATTACAAAAAAGGACTTTCTGAAACAGTTATTTTGTGCATTTTAGGGGAAAAGGCACATGACACAGGATACAACGGAACAAACCACTATAGCAATGCCATATGAAAATCTTTAAGAGACAGCATTGGCAGGTTCATTGGAGTATACCATATGTTAGCTATTGCAAGTATATACATGAGATATACTGTTATATATAGAGAGAGAAGCCAGAAATGACCCACTGTTGTCACTAACTGATTAGTTTTAGAGTTAGTACATAAAGGTGATTATTAGTTATAACCTGCTTTTTCATTAACAATGGGCAGTTATGTGTATATCAAGGGTATATCTAGGTAATGTCAAGGTATATAAAAGTAAATCTAGATATTACGAGGTAAATCAAGACAACTGGATAGATAGCCTTAGGTTTTCCCATAGTCTAACTTGTGCTACCCTCACTGAGTCTGGAAGGAACTTTTGAATATGGTTTATCGGCTTGGTTTATAATGGCCTGTAGACTGATTGCATAGTACTTACCTATGAACCTATAACCTAAAAAAGTGCTGTTTGAAAAACAAAGTCCACGGACCACAGTGTAATAATCTCTTTATTTCAAACACAGATATCTGTGTTTGGAATAAAGGATTATTACACCATGGTCCATGGACTTTGTTTTCCAGACAACACCTTTTTTAGGTCATTAGTCATTGGTTGGAGTTGTTTTTTCCCCTTACGCTTGGTACCTATGAACCTATCAACTTAATTGGTCTCCTTAACTGGCTCCAAAGCAGTGATTCTGGCAAAGCTGCATTTCCTAATGCTGTATACAAAGCATGATGGGCATGTGGGAATGACTACTATGAAATACCTTGCTCAAGGCTTTTTGTGGTGGCCTGGTACCCATGCAAATTCTGGAAATGCAGCCAAAAGCCACATGCATTTTATATACTCAATATTTCTTATTACAGTAATTGCCCACTGATAGTGGCCTGTACTTACATATATGAAATCAAAAAAGAAAAAAAAAAAAACTGAATTTACCAGTTTAATGTTAAGAGCAATGTTTGCAGGGAATGGACTATCAGAAAACAATTGCATTGATAGGACCCTCAGTTCACTGTAGAGTAATTTAATATATTAAGGTAGCAAAATGGAATGAAACATTTCACATCTGCGTTGCATCATCCAGTCAGTAATGCATTTGCTTAAATACAGCAGCAGCTTCTGGTACTGACTTCGGAACTGCAACTCCCCTAAATGAAAAGTCGATTGATTGTTTTTATGTTTTTTGTTTTTTGAAATTTTCCTTAAAATATTTGAGTTTCTCCTTTTGGTACTTAGAACTAAGCATATGTGGAGTTCCAAGTTTTATAAAAAACAGTCAGCTGACAAAGATGAGCTAGTTTTAAAACAGCCCAGTATTTATCATTCAGGCATTTATACATATACTCACAAAGAGAATAGGGTGATTACATCTTATTACAGGGCCTTCTGCTGTTTGTGGGGAATAGATAAATGTTTCATGTGGGGCTGTTTGGGCTGCTAGATAAAGGAGCGGGCAGTCCTCTCTGTTAGCTCTGTTGACTCAGGCTGCATTAGGTGACTGAGACCTGAGGCAGACAGATTCAAAAGTGAAAGAGCTGCTGTGAATGGATTTTGACATTACAAGTGTGGAAGAATTTTTTATTATGTATTTTAATTAAATATCACTCTATGTGATCTCTTTTGGTACCATTGGTAGCCAACCTGTTGGATGTTTTATATTTTTCTTGGCTATGTGTGTGTGTTTGGGGGTCTGTACATAGGGGTTGCAACTGATTGTAGTGCATGTCTCTGACAGCAATGAGCTGAAATATATTACTTTTGTCATTTAGATATTCATTCATTTGATCACAGTCAGAGTTCTGAACTGTACCCATAACATAGCTGTAATTGGTGGATACATTGGTATGTGTGTGTTCATGTGTGTGTGTGTGTGTGTGTGTGTGTGTGTGTGTGTGTGTGTGTGTGTGTGTGTGTGTGTGTGTGTGTGTTTGTGTATGTGCATGGATCTGCAGTGGGTTATATTGTATGTGTCTAACATCAACAAGCTCAAATATGTTACTGTCACCATTATTGTTATGTATTGATTAATTTGTTTGATTACAGTCAGACATCTGAGGTGTACTCAACAGTCAGACATCTGAGGTGTACTCAATCATTCAAATAAATGTAATTGGTGGGCACATCTGTGTGTGGAAAAATGGGGTTTCAGTGGGTTGCTTTCTAGACATCTAATAATAATGAGCTGAAATAACTACTGTGGCTATCCTTTATGTATTTATTCTCTTAATTCATAATCAGACATTTGAGGTGTAAGGTTAGTGGCCATAACTCACAGCATGCACGTGTGTGTGTGTGTGTGTGTGTGTGTGTGTGTGTGTGTGTGTGTGTGTGTGTGTGTGTGCATATGCATGTGTGTGAACATGTATGCACTTGCAGGGGAAATGCAATGGGCTGTGCTGTATGCTTCTGATGGCAATGAGTTAAATGCAATCCTGTGGCCATTATTTAAGCATTTGTTTATTCACTGGATCACAGTCATACACGTGAGCTGTACACTGTCAGTCAAGTAGTTGCAGTTGATAGGTATGATGTTTGTAGATGAATCTGACTGATTCCTGCTGTCCTCTCATCACATTTAAACCACTGTAGATCTGTCCTGGCATGGCTAAAGTGTGTGTTGAGTAAAACAAGCTGAAATGTATTACTATGGCTATTATTATTATTATTTGATCAGAATTTGACATCTGAGGTGCATACAGTCAATAAACCAGTTATAAATATTGGGTACTGAGGCAGTCTGTATCTGTAAGTTGCTGACCTGAGCTGTTGTTTGATCATGGTTATATAGTCATAGATCTGTCTTGGCAGGATCAGTGCGTGTTCGAGTAAAACAAGCTATGTGTAACAGCCACATCTATTCTAGACTCAACTAAAATATTACCAGAGCTCAGTCTCCTGTCCGTTTCTCTTTCTATACTATGCTATCAATCCCTGATAGGGCAGGCAGTCTCTAACCTGTAGTACAAACTTCTGCTTAGCTTCATCCCTCCCTATTATGTTTTCATCTCTTGTTATTTTCCCCCAAAACCTTGGTTCATTTGTTAATTTTGTCAAGTAAATTCCATTCCCCTCTTGCCTTCTTTCTATACACTTACTTAAAGAGATCTCTAGTAATAAATTCTACTTTCTCCATTCCCATGTTGGCTTAGTTATTAGAATATGTCTACTATTTTATGGAAACAATATTCTGTATGGCTGTTATTCTAGTTAAAGACCGGTGTCCAAAATCCTACTCTTTCCTCTTTTTGAACTTCCCCTGCTTCATTATCGTCCCTTTCCACCTTGACTTATAATCTTCTGCTTGTGTTATATATGTGAGCCATAACTGTGTAGCTGTAAAATATCTCTTCAAATCAGGTAATCCCAAACCATCTTGTTCTTTGGGAAAATCAACAACTTATTCCACTTAACTCTTGCCCTCTTCCTTCCAAAATACATTCCTTCAACTCCTTATTAATTATGATCCCCAACTTGTAAAACTCAAGGGATTAGAAACATTTTCACTGTTTGTATCTTACTGTCCATATCCATAATCAAGAACTTCCAATTTCTCACGTATCTTTTGTTTAGTCTCTTCCCACATATCCTTAGCTGATGTAATAGAATCATTTTTAATCTATGCACTTAAATATTTCATCTCTTCATGTCGCCATGAATATGGGTATTGATGAACCATTTCATGTGTGAATACATAGTATACTGCTGTATCCTTTGTTTTATCTTAACTTATTTTGCATCACGAAAAGACTTGAAACTATCTCTAAGATATTCTGTAACACTGTGATATAATTTCTGGATTTAACAAGTACAAAATAATATCTTATGTGTATAAGGGTAACTTTTCTTGATTACCATACCAGTTATATCACTGAATTTGTAAGTCCGTTATTTTCTTTGCTAATAGCGCTAAATATAAAAAAAATAGCAAAGGGGACTAGGATACCTCTGCCTTGTTCCTCTTTTTAAACACAGTTTGTTGGAGAGGGATCATCCCCCCTTAATTCTTGCCTCAGAGCATTAATGAATCCTCCTAATTAAACCTATCATTGTATCAGGGAACACAAATGTTACTATTGCCGTACTCATAAAATCCCAGCTAACATTCTATTGAATACCTTCTTTGCAGCATTTTTGTGCCTTCTGCCTCCCTCTGGATTATCATTGTTCTATTAATGTTATCAAATCTTTGCCGTCCCACAACTCCACATTTATCCATATGTATCAATTTTGGCAACACATTTGCGATTCTCTTAGCTAGTATAAAAAGACTTTATAGTCATGGCTGAATGGTGTAAAACTGAAATAGGCCTATATTAAACTGAGTTTGAAGAGCTCCTGCCCTCTTTGGTTATACCAGCACCTTTTAAGAAATCTGTGAAAGCTGTACTCCACCCCCTTTTCAAAATACAGTTAAATAAAACCTTTGTCATTCTCTTAACTTGTGTAGACATAAGCACTTTATTGTCATGATTTAAAATTGAAATAGGGCTGCATGAAGCTGGGTCTGAAGGGTCTTTTCCCTCTTTGGGCAACTTTAACCACCATAGGTTTTTCCAAGATGCTGGTACTCCCCTCCCCATTTTAAAATATTGTTAAAAAAACCTTACAGATCTTTAGCACTTTCTTCCCTCTTAAATTCCAAATTTCCACAGGAATATTGTCTATTTCTAGAGAGATCCCTCATCTTCCTCTAAGCTTGGCATAATTAAGTCTTCCATAAATGCTACCATTTTTGTCTTTTCTTGATTTCCACATTCCTCACCTTTACACAGATTATCATAAAATGTATGAAATATCTCTAATACCGTTACAGGCTCTCTATGTTTGGCAACAACCCTTTCTGCTTTCTGTTTCTTTTGTGTTCTAGAGTCATTATGCATACTTTAACCTTTGTCACCCCTTCAAAATAGTTGCTGCTACTTTTCCCCCATGTCTGTTTCTCTTTATATCATGTTTTAAATGGGTCTATATTATATCATCGAAGTCTTAAACCTTCAAATGTTATAATATCGAACCCTATGCACCGAATGCTGAAAATAGCAAAGCTGCAGAATATCAAATACTTTCCTAGGGAAAGTATTCGGTGGGCCATTTCTGCAGCTTCGCTATTTCCTCGACTGTGGAGCAAAGGTTACAGACCGGGTTAAGGTAAGTGTGCAAACAGATTGGGTTAAGGTGAGTGTGTGATAGTTAGGGACCTTAAGGTTAGGGAGCGGGTAAGGTGAGTGTGCGATAGGGACCTTAGGGTTAGGGAGCGGGTAAGATGAGTGTGTGATAGAAACCTTAGGGTTAGGGAGCGGGTAAGGTGAGTGTGCGATAGGGACCTTAGGGTTAGGGAGCAGGTAAGGTGAGAGTGCGATAGGGACTTTAGGGTTAGGGAGCAGGTAAGGTGAGTGTGCGATAGGGACTTTAGGGTTAGGGAGCGGATAAGGTGAGTGAGAGATAGGGACTTTAGGGTTAGGGAGCGGGTAAGGTGAGTGAGCGATAGTTAGGGACTTTAGGGTTGGAGTTGGGTTAAGGTAAGTGGATAGCTAGTAGTGTATGTATGGTTTAGTGTAGGGTTTTGTGAAGTGTATGTGTGTGGATTATTTATTTTGGTGTGCTTGTGTTGTGTGTATATTTGTCGGAACAGCACATTTTTTCCCTGGGAAAAAATTCACTATTCTGAGTGTTCGATGTTATAGTCTTTCGATCAAAATGGTTCAATATTATAACATTCAAAGTGTTAAGACTTTGATGTTATAATATAGACCCATTTTAAACTCCATTTTCATTTTATCACACTCACCAGCTATCTATTCTGAAGAAATTTCTATCTTCTCTAATAACTCTTAAATCCTTTCCACTATCCATTCTTTAAAATGTTCTCTGTCATTAACAGGTAAGTTAGAAAGTGTTAAGTGTCTGATTTTACTTAATTATCCTGCATTTTCATCTAAGCTTTTTTGGTGCATGATCTGAAATAGTTATTGGATGTATATCAATACACATGCTCCTGTGAGGTATAATTTCTAGCGAGTCTAGCCCAGTTATTGTACCTTGGGGAGTAATATGAAAATTCTGTCTGAGTTCCTACTACTGAATTCACATATTCCATACCAAACATTCTCAAATATTTCTTCAGAAATCTACCATCGTTTGTTATATTTTCCCTTCTTGGTCCCCATATATATCCTTACTAATGAATTGTATAAGCCCTGTAATTCCCATTTAAAAAAATGAAGGTTTTTATGCTACCCTGTATTTGCATACTGGGCTGTGGAATTTTCTGGCACAGTACAGGGCTTATATAATCCCATTACAATTTTTACAAATCTCCATGTAAGTAGGCAAATAATGGGATTAATAGTAGCTTTAGAATCATCACAGTTTTCTGTTAGGAAAATCCCATCTCATTCACTGTTTCAGCCTACCTTTCTTCTCATCCAGTTTTCATGTCACTGGCTCCTTCTTATTGTAATGTATTCCTAATATTTACACTTTTATGTCACCTTATCTCCATAATATTGCTTCAGCAACCCCATCTCATGGTTCTCTTCTAAAACACAACTCTTATCCTCATTAATAATTAATTTGGAAATAGAGTTTTTTCCAAAGCTTATCCCTTCCTAACATTAAATTATTACTGTTGATTACTGTAGTCACATGCTGATGTATAACACCTTCACACTGCCATTCACTGATCCCTACCACTAATGTAATCACTTACTCTAATGCAACTGGAAACAAAATGTTCATTGACTAAACTTACCTGATACCTTTCTAAGCCTGACATCTGGTCCTAGAAAATCATTAATTATTGGTTGCATGTTACCTTCTTCATTGTCTTCTCTAAGTTCCATACTGTAAATACAGATGCCTTATTGTCACATAAAATAGCCAAAATATACTTGCTTCATGCATTGCCTGTAACCTTGAGTAAATGCGTTGCTCATATGTAACTGACTTTCATTCCTTTACAAACTGAACAACCTCCATCAGGAGAAATAATTATACATTGAAAACTTGTATATTCTCCTTAGGATTCAGAAACCTTAGTTGCACTGTGGTAAGCAATTTTGCACTATGAGCAGCCATGTGTAAGGTGTGTGAGATTCAGATATGATGCATCATGAGCAGCGAATGCTGAACATCAGAGCTAGCCATGTTATATGCTAATGGCTGTATAAGCAGATGGTAATCAGCATAACTATTAAAATGAAGTGTGCAGTGTATGCAAATGAACTAAATTAAGATGATGGAGTGATTCAAAAATGTGTACAGAGCACAATGTGGTAATGATTGCAGCTAAATTGTCATGTTCATGCTACCTAATTACAGAAATATGTAAGGGGTTACTGCAGTATTAGTTAGTTAATACTGCAGTAATAGTTAATGTGTATATATAAGAAGCTATTATAGCTACTACGAACCATGGAGATGTGCATTGTCACCTTCAGAGATGCTGAATCATCCAACCACACTTAACATTTCACAGACTCCACAACAGTGAGATTGTGGACTGTAACTGCAAGAATAGGAAAATCATGCAGGATCTGATGGGCTCATCTGTATGCCCATGGGAGCCATGGCTTACGTATCCCAGTGGATACCAAAGTATGGTGGCTTTAAGAATATTAGCTACAGGGAACTTTCAGTTACCAACAGAGGACAAGGTGGGGGCTTCCCAGGCTCTGCCTTGAGAATACTCCATCAGTTTCTCAATGTTTCTCCATCAGTTTCTCAATGCCATGCTGCAGCATGTTGGTGAGCATTTGTGGTTTCCCTGTACCCCAGAGTATAGAGCAAACACCATTCACACTGATGTAGACTGCACCCGCATTAAAATAAAGCCCCCATCTGGAGACCTCGAAAGACGATATGTGAACTGTAAAGGGTATCACTCCATTAACTCATTCAATCCTGAGCAGCAGGAAGCTAATTAGGCCCCTTGCTATCTGTAGTTTTCTAACCCATGAAGTCATTTGCTTTCCGAGAGCTTTTCTCCAAAATCCTTTACTGTAAACATGCTTCATAAGATTTGCAATATCTGATTCATAATATGAGTTACAAAAATGTAAAATATGATAGCTCTTCTGCAGAAAACAGGCTACACAGTAGCATTAACATTATATTATTGATTTTTAAAAGAAAATGGCATTTTATTTGCTAAAAATTGCTAGTGTTATGGTTACACAAAGGGTTATATATCTAAGTGTACAAGACAGAGCCAAGATATCAGTGAAATTATTGAAGTATTGCAAGAGATGGTAGCATACTGCTGTTTCATGATATTGCAGAATCTATATGACTTATGTATATATGTTCACAATATTTCAAAATCTATAAAGCCATGGATAATCTATTGCAAGTGTCAGTGGCAGCATTGTGTGCCTTAATGTTTTGTATAAGATGGCACTATCAGTTCACCTCTGGGTCACACAGCTTTTATGAAATGAATACAGTTATGAAAATATGGCTAATAAGTCATAACTGCTTATTCAAAAAAACATTTATATCTCAGAACATCTTGGCATTACCCATCATATTTTGATGCCGTTTTTTACTAATAACCTCTGCTTGCATACACCACCTCCAGAATGGCAGTATCATACTCCATTTTTGCTTTAGTAATGTAAACATGGAAAATATATTAACTTTTTCATAAATTTTGCAAGCAGTCTGTAATAACACCAGCTGTGTTCATCCCATGCTATCCATTTCGTTATGTGTGCTTAGCAAATCATGTCAGCTTGTAGATGCCACTTTGCTACTTTAGTTTCAGGTATGTATCTGTACCAGAACTTCAGAAATTAGACTTTGAAAACATTGGCAAGCATACTCATTTCAGGAATATAGGGAAGTCTCCTGCAAAGATGAGTATGCTCTTGCAGGACACACAGGAACTCTGCTTTCCTGACAACTATACTCTTATTGGAGGCAATGATTTGATTGCTAGGTGGTCTGTAATGTACAGGACATCATTTACAATGTATCAGAGTGATGCATGCAAACACAAAACCAGCCTGTGCTTACCCATGCATAGGTTGGCCACACTATGGATCAGATATTGGCAACCCACGTAACAAAGTACAATGAACAGGGCACAGTTATCATGATTTGCACAGGTAGGGGAGGGAGCACAAATGTACAATATCTTTCAAATGGAAATGTGTGAGTGCTACTGACTATGACAGTATAATGATGACTGTGTGTATGAGCTCTTCGGGGGTGGGAGGGATTATTTGAGAAGATTTTGTGAAGGGCCATCACTAGGTGTGTGGCTTTGTAATTCACTGCATTCTGTAGGTGTGTGTGTGTGTGTGTGTGTGTGTGTGTGTGTGTGTGTGTGTGTGTGTGTGTCTGTGTGCTGGGACACAGTCACAGCAGCAGTTGTAGTACTGCAGTTAGATAGGTCCAGGGCATGCATGGGGGTTGGTCAGACATCTTGTGCACTCCCTTCACTACAAAAGCTGCCTATAACAGGAATTGCATGGGTTGTACCATGGCCCTGGCTAAATGGCGGTGGGCTGCATGACAATGATTGTCATCCATTACTAGACATGCCACTGCCACAACTGGCATGACTCCAGGGTAATCCTCTTCTGTCTTTAGTCACTTCCAAAACTGATGTTGCTGTGGAAGTGCAAACATTCCATGACCATGATCACGGCCATCCATAGCCATGGTGACTGCAATCTGTGATGGTTGTGATGGACTGGCTTTGTGGTCATCACATGCATGGCATGCAAGCATGAGAGGATGTTGAGTGTGTTAGCATATAATTAGTGTGTAATTAAGTCTTTTGAAACTGTCACATGTACATGACATACACACCCACAAGTCATTCCGGACATCCTGCATTATCCATACTAGTGGCTGAAGTAGTACTAGACTGAACCTCCAAGATGGCTCTACACATACATTAGGTTCTGACCACTGACACATCTAGTGTGCATCCCTCTGTCCAAAGGGATTGTTGCAGACAATGATGATTATCCAGTAAAGGGTATCATAGTGCCCTCACCATGAGTGTCAATAGTAACCTATCCTCCCTGTGAGGCAAATGTATTTTGGATGTCCACAGGTACATTAACTGTGTCCATGGTCTACATAGGGGATCCAGTGGTCCCATTTCCTGTGTCCAACATACATACAGAACATGCTGCTCCCTGATTGTGCCAGTGCATCACTACCATCCTCATCAGAGGAAGATGATCCTCCAGCATCAGGCAATGGAGTCCCACAGTGGTGGTACAAGATAGAGTATAACCTGTGATCACAGCAACCTACCAGTTCTTGTGTAAGTATAATCTGCACCCAGAAACATTCTCCCAATTAAGATGTAATAGTAAAAGTGTTTTGAATGTACATTCCAGTACTTTACCTCATGCAGGTGCCCATTAGCCAAAGCACACAACCCTTCTAAGTTGACCTGTAAATACTGGTACAATGGAAATTAAGTATTCCTTTATTCAGGTATGATAGTACATATATTTTTGGGACTTGATAGTACATATATTGTTGGGACTCATTGAAGCTCTTGTACAACACCACAGTGAGGGACTTTGAGGATGTTGCTGTGCCTCTGATAGAGACCAGAAACTCCTCCATCTGCATGAGACATGGTTTGACTGATGGCCCACCTCCCATTGACCTACCTTCCTGTGCAATGTGGATAACTGTTTTCTCAGCAGCTCATGTAATGTTGGTGGACCTGCTCATAAGTACGGTCCTAGCCACCAACAGCATTAATGGTCAGCACAGGATCATTCTATGCAGTCATGGTAAGTCTGATTGGCAGCATCGTGTCCAAAAAGATGTCAGCCATGGAGATGGAGAGCTTGCAACAGCACCTTATTCTCTGCCTCTGAGAACCTGCTTTTATGTGTTACTTTCTCAGTGGAGTCACTGGTGTTTCCTAAACTTATCCTTAGCAGGCATTCTGTTGTGGGAAAATATTAGCATGATGATAATGACTGATTCAGGCTATTCCTTAACCCACTATATTCTCCCTTGTCACTTTACACAGTTGACAGAGTTTCTACTACTCATAGGAGTCAGCCACACAGTTCACACAATTTCAGGCTGGTAACACTACTGACGACATTTTCCATACTCCCAAAACCTTTCAACTTCCAGGTGACCACACTAATATGAGTGTTTTCCTGTCGTAGTTACATGCACCAGATATGTGTGTAGTTATGTACTATACACCTGTGAGATAGTGTGGCACCAAGTCCCATTTCATGGCAGGTATGACACTTTTAATCTTCTTCTTCTTCTTTCGGCTTTTCCCGGTTAGGGGTCACCACAGCGGATCACCTTGTCCACTCATGATTGGCAGTGGAGTTTTTTTACAGTGTCAAGTTGCCAGCCCGGTGCCTAACCTTCCACAGAAGGCACACGCATGCACACACTCACACCTAGGGCCAATTTAGAGTGTCCAATCCACCTACAGCATGTCTTTGGGATGTGGGAGGAAACTGGAGTACCCGAAGGATACCCACATGACCACAGGAAGGACATGCAGACTCCGCACAGAAGGCACCCCAGCTGAGGATCTAACCGGAACACCTCTTGCTGTGAGGCAGCAATGCTAACCACTGCACCACCGTGGCCGCCCAAGGTATGACACTTTTTAATATGCTCTGAAAAATTGCTGCTGGGTGTGGTTCCAATTGTTCGCATTATTCTTTCAGAACAAGGCTGCAACAGACTTCTAGTACTCTGTCCCTCTTTAAGATCTTACAGCTGCTGCCAAAAGTAATGTAGTGTATATATCATAACAACAATTGATGTAGCTGTATTTGCATGTAGTGAGGCAGAAAAAAAGCACCTAAACAAACTGTATTCCATACCTGCCCTATCCCCTTCCCTGTGTTCTCCGCCTCTCTGCCTGGCCTTGTTGGTTGTCCAGTCCTCCGCAATCATCATTGTCCTCTCTCTGTCTGATGTCTCCCTGTCCATTGTCCGAAATCTCCCTCAGTATGTCAACACCTCCCCTGTCAATCTTGTAAATCTTTTGTTTGTTTCTTTGCTCCTGCTGCCACTTCTAACCCTCTTACCTTCCATTTTCATCCTTTCCTTTCTTTCCTGACTTACCTTACCATTACATATATATGTAAAACAGGCACCCATCCCTTACCATTACATATATATGTAAAACAGACACCCATCCCTTACCATTACATATATATGTAAAACAGGCACCCATCCCTTACCTTACCATTACATATATATGTAAAACAGGCACCCATCCCTTACCATTACATATATATGTAAAACAGGCACCCATCCCTTACCATTACATATATATGTAAAACAGGCACCCATCCCTTACCATTACATATATATGTAAAACAGGCACCCATCCCTTACCATTACATATATATGTAAAACAGGCATCCATCCCTTACCATTACATATATATGTAAAACAGGTACCCATCCCTTACCATTACATATATATGTAAAACAGGCACCCATCCCTTACCATTACATATATATGTAAAACAGGCACCCATCCCTTACCATTACATATATATGTAAAACAGGCACCCATCCCTTACCATTACATATATATGTAAAACAGGCACACATCCCTTACCATTACATATATATATGTAAAACAGGCACCCATCCCTTACCATTACATATATATGTAAAACAGGCACCCATCCCTTACCATTACATATATATGTAAAACAGGCACCCATCCCTTACCATTACATATATATGTAAAACAGGCACCCATCCCTTACCATTACATATATATGTAAAACAGGCACCCATCCCTTACCTTACCATTACATATATATGTAAAACAGGCACCCATCCCTTACCATTACATATATATGTAAAACAGGCACCCATCCCTTACCATTACATATATATGTAAAACAGGCACCCATCCCTTACCATTACATATATATGTAAAACAGGCACCCATCCCTTACCTTACCATTACATATATATGTAAAACAGGCACCCATCCCTTACCTTACCATTACATATATATGTAAAACAGGCACCCATCCCTTACCTTACCATTACATATATATGTAAAACAGGCACCCATACCTTACCTTACCTTACCATTACATATATATGTAAAACAGGCACCCATCCCTTACCTTACCATTACATATATATGTAAAACAGGCACCCATCCCTTACCTTACCATTACATATATATGTAAAACAGGCACCCATCCCTTACCATTACATATATATGTAAAACAGGCACCCATCCCTTACCTTACCATTACATGTATATGTAAAACAGACACCCATCCCTTACCTTACCATTACATATATATGTAAAACAGGCACCCATCACTTACCTTACCATTACATATATATGTAAAACAGGCACCCATCCCTTACCATTACATATATATGTAAAACAGGCACCCATCCTTTACCTTACCATTACATATATATGTAAAACAGGCACCCATCCCATACCTTACATATATATGTAAAACAGGCACCCATCCATACCTTACCATTACATATATATGTAAAACAGGCACCCATCCCTTACCATTACATAAATATGTAAAACAGGCACCCATCCTACCTTACCATTACATATATATGTAAATCAGGCACCCGTCCCTTACCTTACCATTACATATATATGTACAACAGGCACCCATCCCTTACCATTACATATATATGTAAAACAGGCACCCATCCCTTTACCTTACCATTACATATATATGTAAAACAGGCACCCATCCCTTTACCATTACATATATATGTAAAACAGGCACCCATCCCTTACCATTATATATATATGTAAAACAGGCACCCATCCCTTACCATACCATTACATATATATGCAAAACAGGCACCCATCCCTTACCATTACATATATATATAAAACAGGCACCCATCCCTTACCATTATATATATGTAAAACAGGCACCCATCCCTTACCATTACATATATATATATATATATGTGTGTGTGTGTGTGTGTGTGTGTAAAACAGGCACCCATCCCTTACCATTACATATATATGTAAAACAGGCACCCATCCCTTACCATTACATATATATGTAAAACAGGCACCCATCCCTTACCATTACATATATATATATATATGTAAAACAGGCACCCATCCCTTACCATTACATATATATGTAAAACAGGCACCCGTCCCTTACCTTACCATTACATATATATATGTAAAACAGGCACCCATACCTTACCATTACATATATATGTAAAACAGGCACCCATCCCTTACCATTACATATATATGTAAAAGAAGCACCCATCCGTTACCATTACATATATATGTAAAACAGGCACCCATCCCTTACCATTACATATATATGTAAAACAGGCACCCATCCCTTACCATTACATATATATATGTAAAACAGGCACCCATCCCTTACCTTACCATTATATATATATATATATATATATATATATGTATATATATATGTAAAACAGGCACCCATCCCTTACCATTACATATATGTATATATGTAAAACAGGCACCCATCCCTTACCATTACATATATATATGTAAAACAGGCACCCATCCCTTACCTTACCATTATGTATATATATATATATAGGCATATATCCCTTATATTATATATATATGTAAAACAGGCACCCATCCCTTACCATTACATATATATGTAAAACAGGCACCCATCCCTTACCATTACATATATATGTAAAACAGGCACCCATCCCTTACCTTACCATTACATATATATGTAAAACAGGCACCCATCCCTTACCTTATCATTACATATATATGTAAAACAGGCACCCATCCCTTACCTTACCATTACATATATATGTAAAACAGGCACCCATCCCTTACCTTACCATTACATATATATGTAAAACAGGCACCCATACCTTACCTTACCATTACATATATATGTAAAACAGGCACCCATCCCTTACCTTACCATTACATATATATGTAAAACAGGCACCCATCCCTTACCATTACATATATATGTAAAACAGGCACCCATCCCTTACCATTACATATATATGTAAAACAGGCACCCATCCCTTACCTTACCATTACATATATATGTAAAACAGGCACCCATCCCTTACCATTACATATATATGTAAAACAGGCACCCATCCCTTACCTTACCATAAATATATGTAAAACAGGCACCCATCCCTTACCATTACATATATATGTAAAACAGGCACCCATCCCTTACCATTACATATATATGTAAAACAGGCACCCATCCCTTACCATTATATATATATATGTACAGGCACCCATCCCTTACCATTATATATATATGTAAAACAGGCACCCATCCCTTACCTTATCATTACATATATATGTAAACAGGCACCCATCCTTACCTTACCATTACATATATATGTAAAACAGGCACCCATCCCTTACCATTACATATATATGTAAAACAGGCACCCATCCCTTACCTTACCATTACATATATATGTACAGGCACCCATCCCTTACCATTACATATATATGTAAAACAGGCACCCATCCCTTACCTTACCATTACATATATATGTAAAACAGGCACCCATCCCTTACCTTACCATTACATATATATGTAAAACAGGCACCCATCCCTTACCATTACATATATATGTAAAACAGGCACCCATCCCTTACCTTACCATTACATATATATGTAAAACAGGCACCCATCCCTTACCATTACATATATATGTAAAACAGGCACCCATCCCTTACCTTACCATTACATATATATGTAAACAGGCACCCATCCCTTACCTTACCATTACATATATATGTAAAACAGGCACCCATCCCTTACCTTACCATTACATATATATGTAAAACAGGCACCCATCCCTTACCATTACATATATATGTAAAACAGGCACCCATCCCTTACCTTACCATTACATATATATGTAAAACAGGCACCCATCCCTTACCTTACCATTACATATATATGTAAAACAGGCACCCATCCCTTACCTTACCATTACATATATATGTAAAACAGGCACCCATCCCTTACCTTACCATTACATATATATGTAAAACAGGCACCCATCCCTTACCTTACCATTACATATATATGTAAAACAGGCACCCATCCCTTACCTTACCATTACATATATATGTAAAACAGGCACCCATCCCTTACCATTACATATACATGTAAAACAGGCACCCATCCCTTACCTTATCATTACATATATATGTAAAACAGGCACCCATCCCTTACCTTACCATTACATATATATGTAAAACAGGCACCCATCCCTTACCTTACCATTACATATATATGTAAAACAGGCACCCATCCCTTACCTTATCATTACATATATATGTAAAACAGGCACCCATCCTTTACCTTACCATTACATATATATGTAAAACAGGCACCCATGCCTTACCTTACCATTACATATATATGTAAAACAGGCACCCATCCCTTACCATTACATATATATATGTAAAACAGGCACCCATCCCTTACCTTACCATTACATATATATGTAAAACAGGCACCCATCCCTTACCTTACCATTACATATATATGTAAAACAGGCACCCATCCCTTACCTTACCATTACATATATATGTAAAACAGGCACCCATCCCTTACCATTACATATATATGTAAAACAGGCACCCATCCCTTACCTTACCATTACATATATATGTAAAACAGGCACCCATCACATACCTTACCATTACATATATGTATGTAAACAGGCACCCATCCCTTACCATTACATATATATGTAAAACAGGCACCCATCCCTTACCATTACATATATATGTAAAACAGGCACCCATCCCTTACCTTACCATTACATATATATGTAAAACAGGCACCCACTCCTTACCATTACATATATATGTAAAACAGGCACCCATCCCTTACCTTACCATTACATATATATGTAAAACAGGCACCCATCCCTTACCTTACCATTACATATATATGTAAAACAGGCACCCATCCCTTACCCACAGGCACCCATCCCTTACCTTACCATTACATATATATGTAAAACAGGTACCCATCCCTTACCTTACCATTACATATATATGTAAACAGGCACCCATCCCTTACTTACCATTACATATATATAAACAGGCACCATCCCTTACCTTACCATTACATATATATGTAAATCAGGCACCCGTCCCTTACCTTACCATTACATATATATGTAAAACAGGCACCCATCCCTTACCTTACCATTACATATATATGTAAAACAGGCACCCATCCCTTACCATTACATATATATGTAAAACAGGCACCCATCCCTTACCATTACATATATATGTAAAACAGGCACCCATCCCTTACCTTACCATTACATATATATGTAAAACAGGCACCCATCCCTTACCATTACATATATATGTAAAACAGGCACCCATCCCTTACCTTACCATTACATATATATGTAAACAGGCACCCATCCCTTACCATTACATATATGTAAACAGGCACCCATCCTTACCTTACCATTACATATATATGTAAAACAGGCACCCATCCCTTACCATTACATATATATGTAAACAGGCATCCATCCTTACCTTACCATTACATATATATATAAAACAGGCACCCATCCCTTACCATTACATATATATGTAAACAGGCACCCATCCCTTACCTTACCATTACATATATATGTAAAACAGGCACCCATCCCTTACCTTACCATTACATATATATGTAAAACAGGCACCCATCCCTTACCTTACCATTACATATATATGTAAAACAGGCACCCATCCCTTACCATTACATATATATGTAAAACAGGCACCCATCCCTTACCTTACCATTACATATATATGTAAAACAGGCACCCATCCCTTACCTTACCATTACATATATATGTAAACAGGCACCCATCCCTTACCATTACATATATATGTAAAACAGGCACCCATCCCTTACCTTACCATTACATATATATGTAAACAGGCACCCATCCTTACCTTATTACATATATATGTAAAACAGGCACCCATCCCTTACCATTACATATATATGTAAAACAGGCACCCATCCCTTACCTTACCATTACATATATATGTAAAACAGGCACCCATCCCTTACCTTACCATTACATATATATGTAAAACAGGCACCCATCCCTTACCATTACATATATATGTAAAACAGGCACCCATCCCTTACCTTACCATTACATATATATATGTAAAACAGGCACCCATCCCTTACCTTACCATTACATATATATGTAAAACAGGCACCCATCCCTTACCATTACATATATATGTAAAACAGGCACCCATCCCTTACCTTACCATTACATATATATGTAAAACAGGCACCCATCCCTTACCTTACCATTACATATATATGTAAAACAGGCACCCATCCCTTACCTTACCATTACATATATATGTAAAACAGGAAACAGGCACCCATCCCTTACCATTACATATATATGTAAAACAGGCACCCATCCCTTACCATTACATATATATGTAAAACAGGCACCCATCACTTACCTTACCATTACATATATATGTAAAACAGGCACCCATCCCTTACCATTACATATATATGTAAAACAGGCACCCATCCCTTACCTTACCATTACATATATATGTAAAACAGGCACCCATCACTTACCTTACCATTACATATATATGTAAAACAGGCACCCATCCCTTACCTTACCATTACATATATATGTAAAACAGGCACCCATCCCTTACCTTACCATTACATATATATGTAAAACAGGCACCCATCCCTTACCATTACATATATATGTAAAACAGGCACCCATCCCTTACCTTACCATTACATATATATGTAAAACAGGCACCCATCCCTTACCTTACCATTACATATATATGTAAAACAGGCACCCATCCCTTACCTTACCATTACATATATATATGTAAAACAGGCACCCATACCTTACCATTACATATATATGTAAAACAGGCACCCATCCCTTACCATTACATATATATGTAAAACAGGCACCCATCCCTTACCATTACATATATATGTAAAACAGGCACCCATCCCTTACCTTACCATTACATATATATGTAAAACAGGCACCCATCCCTTACCATTACATATATATGTAAAACAGGCACCCCTTACCTTACCATTACATATATATATAAACAGGCACCCATCCCTTACCATTACATATATATGTAAAACAGGCACCCATCCCTTACCTTACCATTACATATATATGTAAAACAGGCACCCATCCTTACCTTACCATTACATATATATGTAAACAGGCACCCATCCCTTACCTTACCATTACATATATATGTAAACAGGCACCCATCCCTTACCTTACCATTACATATATATGTAAAACAGGCACCCATCCCTTACCATTACATATATATGTAAACAGGCACCCATCCCTTACCATTTTACCATTACATATATATGTAAAACAGGCACCCATCCCTTACCTTACCATTACATATATATGTAAAACAGCCACCCATCCTTACCTTACCATTACATATATATGTAAAACAGGCACCCATCCCTTACCATTATATATATATATATATATATGTAAAACAGGCACCCATCCCTTACCATTACATATATATGTAAAACAGGCACCCATCACTTACCTTACCATTACATATATATGTAAAACAGGCACCCATCCCTTTACCATTACATATATATGTAAAACAGGCACCCATCCCTTACCATTACATATATATGTAAAACAGGCACCCATCCCTTACCTTACCATTACATATATATGTAAACAGGCACCCTTACCTTACCATTACATATATATGTAAACCAGGCACCCATCCCTTACCATTACATATATATGTAAAACAGGCACCCATCCCTTACTATTACATATATATGTAAACAGGCACCCATCCCTTACCTTACCATTACATATATATATGTAAAACAGGCACCCATCCTCATTATTACATATATGTAAACAGGCACCCATCCCACCTTACCATTACATATATATGTAAATCAGGCACCCGTCCCTTACCTTACCATTACATATATATGTAAACAGGCACCCATCCCCTTACCATTATATATATGTAAAACAGGCACCCATCCCTTACCTTACCATTACATATATATAAACAGGCACCCATCCCTTACCTTACCATTACATATATATGTAAAACAGGCACCATCCTTACCATTACATATATATGTAAACAGGCACCCATCCCTTACCATTACATATATATGTAAAACAGGCACCCATCCCTTACCTTACCATTACATATATATGTAAAACAGGCACCCATCCTTACCATTACATATATATGTAAACAGGCACCCATCCCTTACCATTACATATATATGTAAAACAGGCACCCATCCACCTTACCATTACATATATATGTAAAACAGGCACCCATCCCTTACCATTACATATATGTAAAACAGGCACCCATCCTTACCTTACCATTACATATATATGTAAACAGGCACCCATCCTTACCATTACATATATTTACCATTACATATATATGTAAAACAGGCACCCATCCCTTACCTTACATTATATATATGTAAACAGGCACCCGTCCCTTACCTTACCATTACATATATATGTAAATCAGGCACCCATCCCTTACCATTACATATATATGCAAAACAGGCACCCATCCCTTACCATTACATATATATGTAAAACAGGCACCCATCCCTTACCTTACCATTACATATATATGTAAAACAGGCACCCATCACATACCTTACCATTACATATATATGTAAAACAGACACCCATCCCTTACCTTACCATTACATATATATGTAAAACAGACACCCATCCCTTACCATTACATATATATGTAAAACAGGCACCCATCCCTTACCCACAGGCACCCATCCCTTACCATTATATATATATGTAAAACAGGCACCCATCCCTTACCTTACCATTACATATATATGTAAAACAGGCACCCATCCCTTTACCATATTATATATATGTAAACAGGCACCCATCCCTTCCCATTACATATATATGTAAAACAGGCACCCATACCTTACCATTACATATATATGTAAAACAGGCACCCATCCCTTACCTTATCATTACATATATATGTAAAACAGGCACCCATCCTTACCTTACCATTACATACATATGTAAAACAGGCACCCATACCTTACCTTACCTTACCATTACATATATATGTAAAACAGGCACCCATCCCTTACCTTACCATTACATATATATGTAAAACAGGCACCCATCCCTTACCTTACCATTACATATATATGTAAAACAGGCACCCATCCCTTACCATTACATATATATATGTAAACAGGCACCCATCACTTACCATTACATATATATGTAAAACAGGCACCCATCCCTTACCATTACATATATATGTAAAACAGGCACCCATCCCTTACCATTACATATATATGTAAAACAGGCACCATCATACCTTACCATTACATATATATGTAAAACAGGCACCCATACCTTACCATTACATATATATGTAAAACAGGCACCCATCCCTTACCATTACATATATATGTAAAACAGGCACCCATCCCTTACCTTACCATTACATATATATGTAAAACAGGCACCCATCCTTACCTTACCATTACATATATATAAACAGGCACCCATCCCCTTACCATTACATATATGTAAAACAGGCACCCATCCCTTACCTTACCATTACATATATATGTAAAACAGGCACCCATCCCTTACCTTACCATTACATATATATGTAAAACAGGCACCCATCCTTACCTTACCATTACATATATATGTAAACAGGCACCCATCCCTTACCTTACCATTACATATATATGTAAACAGGCACCCATCCCTTACCATTACATATATATGTAAAACAGGCACCCATCCTTACCTTACCATTACATATATATGTAAAACAGGCACCCATCCTTACCATTACATATATATGTAAAACAGGCACCCATCCCTTACCTTACCATTACATATATGTAAACAGGCACCCATCCTTACCATTACATATATATAAAACAGGCACCCATCCTTACCTTACCATTACATATATATGTAAAACAGGCACCCATCCTTACCTTACCATTACATATATGTAAAACAGGCACCCATCCCTTACCTTACCATTACATATATATGTAAAACAGGCACCCATCCTTACCTTACCATTACATATATATGTAAAACAGGCACCCATCCCTTACCTTACCATTACATATATATGTAAAACAGGCACCCATCCTTACCTTACATTACATATATATATGTAAAACAGGCACCCATCCCTTACCATTACATATATATGTAAAAGGCACCCATCCCTTACCTTACCATTACATATATATGTAAAACAGGCGCCCATCCCTTACCTTACCATTACATATATATGTAAACAGGCACCCATCCCTTACCTTACCATTACATATATATGTAAAACAGGCACCCATCCTTACCTTACCATTACATATATATGTAAACAGGCACCCATCCCTTACCATTACATATATATGTAAAACAGGCACCCATCCCTTACCATTACATATATATGTAAAACAGGCACCCATCCTTACCTTACCATTACATATATATGTAAACAGGCACCCATCCCTTACCTTACCATTACATATATATGTAAAACAGGCACCCATCCCTTACCTTACCATTACATATATATGTAAAACAGGCACCCATCCTTACCATTACATATATATGTAAACAGGCACCCATCCCTTACCATTACATATATATGTAAAACAGGCACCCATCCTACCTTACCATTACATATATATGTAAAACAGGCACCCATCCTTACCATTACATATATATGTAAACAGGCACCCATCCTTACCTTACCATTACATATATATGTAAAACAGGCACCCATCCTTACCTTACCATTATATATATGTAAAACAGGCACCCATCCCTTACCATTACATATATATATGTAAAACAGGCACCCATCCCTTACCTTACGATTCCATATATATGTAAAACAGCCACCCATCCTACCTTACCATTACATATATATGTAAACAGGCACCCATCCTTACCTTACCATTACATATATATGTAAACAGGCACCCATCCCTTACCTTACCATTACATATATATGTAAAACAGGCACCCATCCCTTACCATTACATATATATGTAAACAGGCACGCATCCCTTACCTTACGATTACATATATATGTAAAACAGGCACCCATCCTTACCATTATTACATATATATGTAAAACAGGCACCCATCCCTTTACCATTACATATATATGTAAACAGGCACCCATCCCTTACCTTACCATTACATATATATGTAAAACAGGCACCCATCCTTACCTTACCATTACATATATATGTAAAACAGGCACCCATCCCTTACCATTACATGTATATGTAAAACAGGCACCCATCCTTACCATTACATATATATGTAAACAGGCACCCATCATACCTTACCATTACATGTATATGTAAAACAGGCACCCATCCCTTACCTTACCATTACATATATATGTAAAACAGGCACCCATCCCTTACCATTACATATATATGTAAACAGGCACCCATCCCTTACCTTACCATTACATATATATGTAAAACAGGCACCCATCCTCATTTTACCATTACATATATATGTAAACAGGCACCCATCCCTTACCTTCATTACATATATATGTAAAACAGGCACCCATCCCTTACCTTACCATTATATATATGTAAACAGGCACCCATCCTTACCATTACATATATATGTAAAACAGGCATCCATCCCTTACCTTACCATTACATATATATGTAAAACAGGCACCCATCCTTACCTTACCATTACATATATATGTAAAACAGGCACCCATCCCTTACCTTACCATTACATATATATGTAAACAGGCACCCATCCCTTATTTTACCATTACATATATATGTAAAACAGGCACCCATCCCTTACCTTACCATTACATATATATGTAAAACAGGCACCCATCCTTACCATTACATATATATGTAAAACAGGCACCCATCCCTTACCATTACATATATATGTAAACAGGCACCATCCCTTACCATTACATATATATGTAAAACAGGCACCCATCCTTACCTTACCATTACATATATATGTAAAACAGGCACCCATCCTTACCTTACCATTACATATATATGTAACACAGGCACCCATCACTTACCTTACCATTACATATATATGTAAAACAGGCACCCATCCCTTACCTTACCATTACATATATATGTAAAACAGGCACCCATCCCTTACCTTACCATTACATATATATGCAAAACAGGCACCCATCCCTTACCTTACCATTACATATATATGTAAAACAGGCACCCATCCCTTACCATTACATATATATGTAAACAGGCACCCATCCTTACCTTACCATTACATATATATGTAAAACAGGCACCCATCCGTTACCATTACATATATATGTAAAACAGGCACCCATCCCTTACCTTACCATTACATATATATGTAAAACAGACACCCATCCCTTACCATTACATATATATGTAAAACAGGCACCCATCCCTTACCCACAGGCACCCATCCCTTACCTTACCATTACATATATATGTAAAACAGGCACCCATCCCTTACCTTACCATTACATATATATGTAAAACAGGCACCCATCCCTTACCATTACATATATATGTAAAACAGGCACCCATCCCTTACCTTACCATTACATAACAGGCACCCATCCCTTACCATTATATATATATGTAAACAGGCACCCATCCCTTACCATTACATATATATGTAAAACAGGCACCCATCCCTTACCTTACCATTACATATATATGTAAAACAGGCACCCATCCCTTACCTTACCATTACATATATATGTAAAACAGGCACCCATCCCTTACCATTATATATATATATATGTAAAACAGGCACCCATCCCTTACCTTACCATTACATATATATGTAAAACAGGCACCCATCCCTTACCTTACCATTACATATATATGTAAAACAGGCACCCATCCCTTACCTTACCATTACATATATATGTAAAACAGGCACCCATCCCTTACCTTACCATTACATATATATGTAAACAGGCACCCATCCTTACCATTACATATATATGTAAACAGGCACCCATCCTTACCTTACCATTACATATATATGTAAAACAGGCACCCATCCCTTACCATTACATATATATAAAACAGGCACCCATCCTTACCTTACCATTACATATATATGTAAACAGGGACCCATCCCTTTCCATTACATATATGTTTATATGTTAAACAGGGACCCATCCCTTTCCATTTCATATATATATTTTAAACAGGCACCCATCCCTTACCTTACCATTACATATATATGTAAAACAGGCACCTATCTCTTACCTTTACATATATAGGGAAAACAGGCCCCCATTCCTTACCTTTACATATATATGTAAAACAGGCACCCATCCCTTACCATTACATATATATGTAAACAGGCACCCATACCTTACCTTACCATTACATATATATGTAAAACAGGCACCCATCCCTTACCATTACATATATATGTAAAACAGGCACCCATCACTTACCATTACATATATATGTAAAACAGGCACCCATCCTTACCATTACATATATATGTAAAACAGGCACCCATCCCTTACCATTACATATATATGTAAAACAGGCACCCATCCCTTACCTTACCATTACATATATATGTAAAACAGGCACCCATCCCTTACCTTACCATTACATATATATGTAAACAGGCACCCATCCCTTACCATTACATATATATGTAAACAGGCACCCATCCTTACCTTACCATTACATATATATGTAAAACAGGCACCCATCCCTTACCTTACCATTACATATATATGTAAAACAGGCACCCATCCCTTACCATTACATATATATATATGTAAAACAGGCACCCATCCCTTACCTTACCATTACATATATGTAAAACAGGCACCCATCACTTACCTTTACATATATATGTAAACAGGCACCCATCCTTACCATTACATATATATGTAAAACAGACACCCATCCCTTACCATTACATATATATGTAAAACAGGCACCCATCCCTTACCATTACAACAGGCACCCATCCCTTACCTTACCATTACATATATGTAAAACAGGCACCCATCCTTACCTTACCATTACATATATATGTAAAACAGGCACCCATCCCTTACCATTACATATATATGTAAACAGGCACCCATCCTTACCTTACCATTACATATATATGTAAAACAGGCACCCATCCTTACCTTACCATTACATATATATGTAAAACAGGCACCCATCCCTTACCTTACCATTACATATATATGTAAACAGGCACCCATCCTTACCTTCATTACATATATATGTAAAACAGGCACCCATCCCTTACCATTACATATATATGTAAAACAGGCACCCATCCTTACCATTACATATATATGTAAAACAGGCACCATCCCTTACCATTACATATATATGTAAAACAGGCACCCATCCCTTACCTTACCATTACATATATATGTAAAACAGGCACCCATCCCTTACCATTACATATATATGTAAAACAGGCACCCATCACTTACCTTACCATTACATATATATGTAAAACAGGCACCCATCCCTTACCTTACCATTACATATATATGTAAAACAGGCACCCATACCTTACCATTACATATATATGTAAAACAGACACCCATCCCTTACCATTACATATATATGTAAAACAGGCACCCATCCTTTACCTTACCATTACATATATATGTAAAACAGGCACCCATCCCTTACCATTACATATATATGTAAACAGGCACCCATCCCTTACCATTACATATATATGTAAAACAGGCACCCATTACCTTACCATTATATATGTAAAACAGGCACCCATCACTTACCTTACCATTACATATATATGTAAAACAGGCACCCATCCCTTACCTTACCATTACATATATATGTAAAACAGGCACCCATCCCTTACCATTACATATATATGTAAAACAGGCACCCATCCCTTACCTTACCATTACATATATATGTAAAACAGGCACCATCCCTTACCTTACCATTACATATATATAAACAGGCACCTTATCCTTACCATTACATATATGTAAAACAGGCACCCATCCTTACCATTACATATATATGTAAAACAGGCACCCATCCCTTACCATTACATATATATGTAAAGTAAACAGGCACCCATCCCTTACCATTACATTATATATATAAAACAGGCACCCATCCTTACCATTACATATATATGTAAAACAGGCACCCATCCTTACCTTACCATTACATATATATGTAAAACAGGCACCCATCCTTACCTTACCATTACATATATATGTAAAACAGGCACCCATCCTTACCATTACATATATATGTAAAACAGGCACCCATCCCTTACCATTACATATATGTAAAACAGGCACCCATCCCTTACTATTACATATATGTAATTACATATATATGTAAAACAGGCACCCATCCTTACCATTACATATATATATATAAACAGGCACCCATCCCTTACCTTACCATTATATATATATATATATATATATATATATATGTAAAACAGGCACCATCCCTTACCTTACCATTACATATATATGTAAAACAGGCACCATCCTTACCATATATATGTAAACAGGCACCCATCCCTTACCATTACATATGTATATATGTAAAACAGGCACCATCCCTTACCATTACATATATATATATATGTAAACAGGCACCCATCCCTTACCTTACCATTACATATATATGTAAAATAGGCACCCATCATACCTTACCATCACATATATATGTAAAACAGGCACCCATCCCTTATCATTACATATATATGTAAAACAGGCACCCATCCTTACCATTACATATATATGTAAAGGCACCCATCCCTTACCTTACCATTACATATATATGTAAACAGGCACCCATCCATTACCTTACCATTACATATATGTAAAACAGGCACCCATCACTTACCTTACCATTACATATATATGTAAAACAGGCACCCATCCCTTGCCTTACCATTACATATATATGTAAAACAGGCACCCATCCATTACCTTACCATTACATATATATGTAAAACAGGCACCCATCCCTTACCTTACCATTACATGTATATGTAAAACAGGCACCCATCCCTTACCATTACATATATATGTAAAACAGGCACCCATCCCTTACCATTACATATATATGTAAAACAGGCACCCATCCCTTACCTTACCATTATATATATATGTAAAACAGGCACCCATCCCTTACCTTATAATTACATATATAAACAGGCACCCATCCCTTACCATTACATATATATGTAAAACAGGCACCCATCCCTTACCTTACCATTACATATATATGTAAAACAGGCACCCATCACTTACCTTACCATTACATATATATGTAAAACAGACACCCATCCCTTACCATTACATATATATGTAAAACAGGCACCCATCCATTACCTTACCATTACATATATATGTAAAACAGGCACCCATCACTTACCTTACCATTACATATATATGTAAAACAGGCACCCATCCCTTACCATTACATATATATGTAAAACAGGCACCCATCCCTTACCATTACATATATATGTAAAACAGGCACCCATCACTTACCTTACCATTACATATATATGTAAAACAGGCACCCATCCCTTACCTTACCATTACATGTATATGTAAAACAGGCACCCATCCCTTACCTTATAATTACATATATAAACAGGCACCCATCCCTTACCATTACATATATATGTAAAACAGGCACCCATCCCTTACCTTACCATTACATATATATGTAAAACAGGCACCCATCCCTTACCTTACCATTACATATATATGTAAAACAGGCACCCATCCCTTTCCTTACCATTACATATATATGTAAAACAGGCACCCATCCCTTACCTTACCATTACATATATATGTAAAACAGGCACCCATCCCTTTCCTTACCATTACATATATATGTAAACAGGCACCCATCCTTACCATTACATATATATGTAAACAGGCACCCATCCCTTACCTTACCATTACATATATATGTAAAACAGGCACCCATCCCTTACCATTACATATATATGTAAAACAGGCACCCATCCCTTACCTTACCATTACATATATATGTAAAACAGGCACCCATCCCTTACCTTACCATTACATATATATGTAAAACAGGCACCCATCCCTTACCGTACCATTACATATATATGTAAAACAGGCACCCATCCCTTACCTTACCATTACATATATATGTAAAACAGGCACCCATCCCTTACCTTACCATTACATATATATGTAAAACAGGCACCCATCCCTTACCATACCATTACATATATATGTAAAACAGGCACCCATCCCTTACCTTACCGTTACATATATATGTAAAACAGGCACCCATCACTTACCTTACCATTACATATATATGTAAAACAAGCACCCATCCCTTACCTTACCATTACATATATATGTAAAACAGGCACCCATCCCTTACCTTACCATTACATATATATGTAAAACAGGCACCCATCCCTTACCTTACCATTACATATATATGTAAAACAGGCACCCATCCCTTACCTTACCGTTACATATATATGTAAAACAGGCACCCATCACTTACCTTACCATTACATATATATGTAAAACAGGCACCCATCCCTTACCTTACCATTACATATATATGTAAAACAGGCACCCATCCATTACCTTACTGTTACATATATATGTAAAACAGGCACCCATCACTTACCGTACCATTACATATATATGTAAAACAGGCACCCATCCCTTACCTTACCATTACATATATATGTAAAACAGGCACCCATCCCTTACCTTACCATTACATATATATGTAAAACAGGCACCCATCCCTTACCTTACCGTTACATATATATGTAAAACAGGCACCCATCCATTACCTTACCATTACATATATATGTAAAACAGGCACCCATCACTTACCTTACCATTACATATATATGTAAAACAGGCACCCATCCCTTACCTTACCATTACATATATATGTAAAACAGGCACCCATTCATTACCTTACCATTACATATATATGTAAAACAGGCACCCGTCCCTTACCTTACCATTACATATATATGTAAAACAGGCACCCATCCCTTACCATTACATATATATGTAAAACAGGCACCCATCCCTTACCTTACCATTATATATATATGTAAAACAGGCACCCATCCCTTACCTTATAATTACATATATAAACAGGCACCCATCCCTTACCATTACATATATATGTAAAACAGGCACCCATCCCTTACCATTACATATATATGTAAAACAGGCACCCATCCCTTACCATTACATATATATGTACAGGCACCCATCCCTTACCTTACCATTACATATATATGTAAAACAGGCACCCATCCCTTACCTTACCGTTACATATATATGTAAAACAGGCACCCATCCCTTACCTTACCATTACATATATATGTAAAACAGGCACCCATCCCTTACCTTACCGTTACATATATATGTAAAACAGGCACCCATCCCTTACCTTACCATTACATATATATGTAAAACAGGCACCCATCCCTTACCATTACATATATATGTAAAACAGGCACCCATCCCTTACCTTACCATTACACATATATGTAAAACAGGCACCCATCCCTTACCTTACTATTACATATATATGTAAAACAGGCACCCATCCCTTACCTTACCATTACATATATATGTAAAACAGGCACCCATCCCTTTCCTTACCATTACATATATATGTAAAACAGGCACCCATCCCTTACCATTACATATATATGTAAAACAGGCACCCATCCCTTACCTTACCATTACATATATATGTAAAACAGGCACCCATCCCTTGCCATTACATATATATGTAAAACAGGCACCCATCCCTTACCTTACCATTACATATATATGTAAAACAGGCACCCATCCCTTACCTTACCATTACATATATATGTAAACAGGCACCCATCCTTACTTACCATTACATATATATGTAAAACAGGCACCCATCCCTTACCTTACCATTACATATATATGTAAAACAGGCACCCATCCCTTACCTTACCATTACATATATATGTAAAACAGGCACCCATCCCTTATCTTACCATTACATATATATGTAAAACAGGCACCCATCCCTTACCTTACCGTTACATATATATGTAAAACAGGCACCCATCCATCACCATTACATATATATGTAAAACAGGCATCCATCCCTTACCTTACCATTACATATATATGTAAAACAGGCACCCATCCCTTACCATTACATATATATGTAAAACAGGCACCCATCCCTTACCTTACCATTACATATATATGTAAAACAGGCACCCATCCCTTACCTTACCATTACATGTATATGTAAAACAGGCACCCATCCCTTACCATTACATATATATGTAAAACAGGCACACATCCCTTACCTTACCATTACATATATATGTAAAACAGGCACCCATCCCTTACCTTACCATTACATATATATGTAAAACAGACACCCATCCCTTACCATTACATATATATGTAAAACAGGCACCCATCCCTTACCATTACATATATCTGTAAAACAGGCACCCATCCCTTACCTTACCATTACATATATATGTAAAACAGGCACCCATCCCTTACCTTACTATTACATATATATGTAAAACAGGCACTCGTCCCTTATTTTACCATTACATGTATATGTAAAACAGGCACCCATCCTTTACCTTACCATTACATATATATGTAAAACAGGCACCCATCCCTTACCTTACAATTACATATATATGTAAAACAGGCACCCATCCCTTACCTTACCATTACATATATATGTAAAACAGGCACCCATCCCTTACCTTACCATTACATATATATGTAAAACAGGCACCCATCCCTAACCATTACATATATATGTAAAACAGGCACCCATCCCTTACCGTACCATTACATATATATGTAAAACAAGCACCCATCCCTTACCATTACATATATATGTAAAACAGGCACCCATCCCTTACCTTACCATTACATATATATGTAAAACAGGCACCCATCCCTTACCTTACCATTACATATATATGTAAAACAAGCACCCATCCCTTACCATTACATATATATGTAAAACAGGCACCCATCCCTTACCTTACCATTACA